>NW_012121043.1:6781729-6792450 GCF_000951035.1 Colobus angolensis palliatus | reverse complement strand
TAGCCAGGATGGTCTCGATCTCCTGACCTTGTGATCCGCCCGTCTCGGCCTCCCAAAGTGCTGAGATTACAGGCTTGAGCCACCGCGCCCGGCCTCTTAAAGATATTTCTAACAGTTTGCATTCTCTTTGTGTTCAAGCTAAATACATTTTAAACATCTGTTCTCCCATTTTTACTTAAACTAAAGATATCGCTAGCAGTTTGTATCTCTATATAGGGACATACATAATCAGACAGGTATGGAAAAGAAAAGGATATTAAATTATTTTCTAAATATAATTTTTACAATAATTGTATTAAAAGCCAGCTAAAATTATGATATTCTAGGAGAACAAAAAATACTAAAATTGACTCTAGAAGAAACAGGAAAAAGAATAGGCTAATTCAAATGATAGGAAAAAAAGCTGAAAAAGATGAGAAAGTACAAAACCGCTTCACAATAAAGGTGCCCAGTTTTATGCAAGATGCCTTTGAGAATCATTCATAATGCCTATGATTATTTTAAAAATTGCTCTGAAGTATTGATTTTCAAAATATTGGCTGAGCACAGTGGCTTACGGCTATAATCCCAGAACTTTGGGAGGCCAAGGCAGGTGGATCACTTGAGTTCAGGAGTACAATACCAGCCTGGCCAACATGGCAAAACCCATCTCTACTGAAAATACAAAAATTAGCCAGGTGTGGTAGCATGCATCTGTAGTCTCAGCTACCTGGGAGGCCGAGGGATGAGAATCACTTGAACCTGGGAAATGGAGTTTGCAGTGAGCTGAGATCATGCCATTGTATTCCAGCCTGGGCAACAGAGCAGGACTTTGTCTCAAAAAAAAAAAAAAAAAGAGTTTGAGAAAAGTTTGAGAAAAGTTAATCTGTAATCATTTCAAAAGGAGAAACTTTCTTTGTACCACTTAACATTTGCAAAAAGTCTTAGAAGTACTAATGTTACTAATGTTAAGTTACACTTATATTTTATTATCGAGCCATCTAAAGTTAGTTTTTCATTTGTTTTAAACCTTGTTGGCACTTGCATTTCCATGATATTTCATGTTTTGTTTCTAATATCCTCTGAGGTGATTCCTCCACACACATTTTATTGTGAGGATTAAAAGAGGTCTTTAGGAATAGATTTATGTATTTGAGGATGGCAGCTCTCCTTTGAGTAGAATTGTCATGGTTCAGCTGTAAGCAGATGATTTCTAAAAACATTAGCATCTCAATACCTGGTGGAATTTACAGCTCCTTATTGTAAGCAGCATTTCTAATTGTCAGACAGAAAGTGTGCCATAAAATATATACCCTAACGTGAGTAAACTTGATGGAGTAAATACTACATAACCAGAATGATTTTTACATTTTTAGGCCAATCCTGAAAGTTTTTATCCGGTAACAAATTTGAACACAAAAATATACCAATAACAATGAGATATTTTGTCAGGAACAAACTATCTAGAAAACGGGAAATACAGATATCAGGGAAGAATGGGAAATGGGAATGGTCAGAAGATTATTATATTTCTTCCAGCAGAGTGTTGAGCATTGTCAGACCGTTCCTGGGTAATCTGTTTCTAAAGGGTGTGCCTCTTTGCTCATCTTTCTAGGCTATTTTACAAGAGTGAATTTAAGTTGTAGAAAACTGATAGTGATATATATCCTTTTTCCTTTAACAACTGAAATAACACTTATTTGCTAGAAAGACATATGGTTTGTGCCCTGTAAGAAAGATGACCTCGATCATTACATTTATTACCCTCATTGGATATTAACCAGTTTGGGATATATTAACACATTTTAACATATTATGATTGCCTAAACACACACACACACACACACACACACAAACACATACACATAATTATGTATCTGTTCAAGTTTTTCTTAGAACAGGTTTTAATCTCTTGCTAATCTGCTCATTAATTAATGAGGTAAGTAAAATCATTAACTTGTACTCATATTAGTGCCATAGACATAATTTTACCTTTTGAAAATTTTATTTTAGCAAAGTGCTTTTTTCAGTATGAAGAAAATTCATTTGGGAAAATGTTTGCCAGTTTTAGGCCAACTTTAGCCAAATTTGGGGTTAAAGGAACAGGCTATTCAAATTACTTGTGAATGTGAATGAAGTGATAAAACACATTTTAGAAAATCCTTATTCTCTCTGTGAGATGCTATTGAATGTGTTAAGGATTAAAATAAAATTAAGATTCTCATGGATCAGCAAGTTTCTTTTTTGTAGCTCATTGAATCATGCAATGAACCTGGAATATCTGAAATGACAGGAACTGGAAGTGCATTAATATATTAAATAATGTTCCTCAAAAGCAATTTATGGCTAACAACAAAACAGAAGCATGTCAGGCATTAGAATATGCAAAAAAAAAGAAACACAAAATGTACACCCACACAAACACAAATACTATATACTGACACAGGGCTCTGCAAATTGCAATGTCCCAAGCAATATACCTTAAATGTATCACATTTGGTTAAAACTTAGAGACAGTGAGAATAAATGATCAGACATCTTTTGCAAGACCCCCCAGTCCCCTCCTCTAGACTACGTTGAAATAATACATACAGTCTGGACTAGTTTCGAACTCAAACTTGCGGCTGTTCGTCCCATATCCAGCAGCTGTTCGGGCTCGGATTTGGAATACATATGTAGTGTCAGGCTTGAGGCTACTGATGGTAACATTTGTGCCTCTTGCCCTCAGAATGGTATAACTTGTCTCTTGTTCCTGCTTTGAGGTCAGAAAAAAAATCATGTTAAAATCAAATCTTCATAATGCTATAAAACGATAAACAGTGAACCACTCAAACCTGATTCTTTTATATTTTAACACAGATCATGGGATGGATTTAAAAAGTCATTTTGATTATTGCAATTATTTTATTCTCCAAAGGCAACATAGGCTTTGTGTGTGTGTGTGTGTGTGAGAGAGAGAGAGAGAGAGAGAAGAGAGAGAGAGAGAGAGAGAGAGACAAAGTCTTGCTCTGTTGCCAGGCTGGAGTGCAGTGGCATGATCTCAGCTCACTGAAACCTCTGCCTCCTGAGTTCAAGAGATTCTCCTGCCTCAGCTTCCCGAGTAGCTGAGACTACAGGTGCATGCCATCACTCCCAGCTAATCTTTGTATTTTTAGTAGAGACAAGGTTTCGCCATGTTGGCCAGGCTGGTCTTGAGTGCTGGGATTACAGGCATGAACCACCGCACCTGGCCCAACATAGGCATTTCTAAAAGATAAAAATATTTACAGAATTTCCTAATTTGAATATTATTATTTCTGCCCTGCATATAAAGCAGGAAAAATTTAGCTTTATTCTAACTAATCAGTAAATATGTGAGGGAAGATATGTTCTCTTCAAAGTCAAGGCTGAGAGAAAACTTAAATCTAATTCCAATAACAAATTTACAAAGAAGAAAATATCCCTTTGAATGAAACCTAATAGGAATGCTCTATTGATTCTGGAGTAGAATATTTTTTTATCAACCTTAAAATATTAAGCATAAAAAGTCAAGGTTTTATATGTAGCTCTACATTATTTTTAGCATAACTGTATTTGTGCTGTATTTAATCTAAGTCACTATGGTTTGGTAGAGGCAAAAATCTCCAGATCAAAGGCTAGAAATATTTCTCAAAAAAGATATCTAGGAGATTCACATTGTACATTAGATTCACACCACACATTTTAGTGGTCTCTTTGTGTCAAGCCTCGTTTACAAAAATTGAATTTATCCAGAATTACGTTTTTTCTTTCACATATATTATTATACACAGAGCTCCTATGGGGAACCTGATTTCAAGCAATGGTACAATGTCCCTGCACCTAGGGTAGGACCTAGAGTGGGTAATACGAAACACTGTATATCCTCAACCAAGATGAGATTGAGTAGTACAGAAAACATGCCATACATTACATACAGTATTCATCACCATCAGAGGAATAACCAATCAAGAAAGCTAGACCTTGTGGAGTTTAAATTCTAGAGACACTTTCTCAGTATTACCAAGCATACTATAAACATTTAGAATTAATTTTTAAATTTAGGTATATATGATGCAAATATGTATTTATAGGAATATATTTTAAGTAATATTACAGGTATGTATGTATCAAAAAATACTTAGGGAATAATCAATAGATTCAACCATTTTTTCCTGCATTGATTAATATTGTTTCAAAGTAATGTCCAGGGGTGGTGGCTCATGCCTGTAATCCCAGCACTTTGGGAAGCCAAGGTGGGCAGATCACCAGAGGACGGGAGTTTGAGACCAGCCTGACCAACATGGAGAAACCTCATCTCTACTAAAAATACAAACTTAGCGGGGCATGGTGGCGCATGCCTGTAATCCCAGCTACTCGGGAGGCTGAGGCAGGAGAATTGCTTGAACCTGGGAAGCGGAGGTTGTGGTGAGTTGAGATTTTGCCATCACACTTTAGCCTGGGCAACAAAAGTGAAATTCTGCCTCAAAAAAAAAAAAAAAAAAAAAAGTAGTGATGCTTGTTGTGTTTGTTGAAGGAGTTTGAAATAAGGCAGAACACTTTTCATGTTTGTGAAAGGTACGGATGTATACAATTAAAATTTGATTTTAATCTCATAGATCTAAATGTTAGGTGTTCTTCTCCCAGTTCTGAAATGTAGTTTGAACTGAGGCATATAACTGATTTTTTAAAATTTTGTGGCATCATTTATGAACATGAATTATTATATTTCCCCATTCTATCTTGTCATACTTCTGAAAATAGATCACAATCATATGAGTATTTGATTTTACCACAGTAGAGGACTCAGAGTTAAGAAAAAACTTATTTCTACTACAATTCTGAAACAATAAAGTTTATTTGGCATCAATTTCTTTTAATGAAAAAGACATACTCTAGTCTCTCTTACAGAGAGACTACAAAAAAACGACATTATACTGGAGAAATACATTAACTTCAAGCAAGGAAATAACTACATAACACAAAACAGTGTTTTTACATTATGCATTTTTGCACAGTTGATTATGCCAATAATTCTCATCAGGATGTATTCTCATGTAGAAAAAGGTACCTGATATAGGGGAAAACATACTAAAGGAGGACTCATGGCTGCCACGATCCAAAACAGAGATCTAATATTTATTAGCAGTGAGGCTGTGGGAAATCCATACAACGTCACTCTCAGTATTCTTAATTGTTAAACAACTTACTTTTCTACTGCCATAAGGCTATTATACAGCTCAGACTTAAGTAATGTCCACAGAAATGTTCTGTAAATATAAACTGCTCTATAAATGTACGATTTGCATTTAATTCACTTTAACACACTTTATAAACTGAAGTGGATACACTAATGTGTAGTCTTCACTTTAGTAGCTGTGAAACTAACTAGCTGTGATGCTAAGGTTTAAACATGTCTTGCTTTTAAACTTTACTATGATTTACAAACAGAAAAAAAAAAAATGAGTCATTTAGAATGATGGAATACTCACCATCCACTCAGGGCAAAATAACTGCATACCTCTTTTTTAATAATTTTTAAATTTGGGGTAAAAATAACCATGTGTCTATTTCTTTTAAATAACTGCATTACCAAGCCACAACTTTATGTCAGGCAAATTTATCCATCCATCCCCAACCTTTTAAATTTCCTTCTACAGGGTCAAGAAAGCTTTTCATCATCAGTTAAACAATACAATATTTTTGTCACTAGCGCAATGTTTCTATTTATATTGAATGAAATGCATGTCAATTTGAAGGTCAGGATATGATGCTTGAGGTAATGAACTAAAAAGCAGTTTACAAATAGACTAAGAAATCACAATAAAATAGTTGGTAGAGGAGGGGTCTTGATGTAAAAGGATACAAATGTCATGCTATTGCCATACCTAACTGGATTAAGTTGGCAGTGGCATTTTTCATGTTGCTTATTGCTCTAGAATAGGGGGTATTCAACAAGATTCTTTCTAAACCTTCCTCTACCAATAAATCAAAGGGGTCACATGGCCACAGTTCTAAACAGTGCTCTACCATTTACCAGCAATGTCACTGGTTTCTTTCCAAGAGCACAGCTCATGAGGAAACAGCTTCTTTCCTACACAGCCCAAACCTGGAAACATTGTTTCCCCACCTTTTCATAGTATTTGACCTCGTAGTCCAATATGATCCCATTAGGATGTTCAGGTTCTTGCCAGGACAAAGAGATGCTATTTCTGGAGGTCCGATCTTTCTTAATCGTCAGGACAGGTGATGGAGCTGTAAAGAGAAGATGGGAGGGGAAGGTGGAAGGAAGCAAATTAATGGGTTGGAAAGGGTGGCGAATAAGAACAGAGAGAGAAGGGAACATGCAAATGGAGTCTATCATTGTTCCCATTTTTGGCAAGAAAGCACTATTTCCATTTCCAAGGCTCTTGAGTATTAATCTGGCCCCATATCCAGGCTCAACAGCTGGATTATAGCCCTGGTACATGCAGGCCTAGGGAAAATGAACTGAGATTCTCTGCTGCTGGTGGACTAGTGGCAAGTGAGCAGATGTTTTCAATCTGCTACTATAATGTAAGCAATGAAATACATTTGATATATTAAAAAAAGAACAAAACATCAGGACTACCTATTTGTTATAATGTTGCAAAGTTATTAATGCCAGATTCTTCAGCTCATTGATAGCATTTTCATATGCAGCTCTGCAAGAGGACTGGAATCCATTATGTACAAGGAGTCCCATGGTATCCATAGGTAATAATAATATTTAGTGTATTGTAAAATAGATATGATTTAGGACATATTACAGTAGGTCTTGACTTCTGACAAACATCTCTTGACTACAAAGAAAAGGAAACAACAATTTTCTGTTTTACATTTTTATTTCTTAAGAAAATATTTAATGAGAGGTACCAAGGAAATGACTGCTATATGTGTTTTACAATTACCTAGACATGTTTTGAAATGTCTTATTTGATGGTGATTCTATATTTGCTATGTTTTGCTAAGCATTATCAAAAGTATGGAATATGAATAAAATCCCCATCTGTTTGGATCACATATCATAGGGTCAAATTCATTTCTAACTGAAGATTAAATATATTTTAAGTGATTTCCTTCTTCAAACTCTTCCATTAAAAGGAAAAATGCATCCTATCATCAAAGTACTTCTGCTTTCAAATCTCAATCTTGGTTCACTCACCAACCGAAATGTCTTAATGGAACGCAGCAAAATAAACTACAAACACACAACAAATAAAAACTCAGGAATCTTTAGATACATTAACTGTTGAATTGTTTTCATTGTTAAATAACTTATTTTTATATAGGTTTTTCTCAAATCAAGGGCTGTAAGAACTTCATGTATTTGTATTTCCCACAAGTTAGCAGAAGTTCCCCATTTGTTGACATTTCTATGATTATCACATGATGACTTTTGCATCCGACCTCTCGTTCAAACTTTCCTATCTATAAACACTTTTCATTTTTATTCTTCACCTATAATAGAAACTTTCATTACGGCTGCCTTGTGCCACTTCCAAGAAAACCGTACATGAAAAAATAGAATCTACTGCGATATTTCCCATCCACTGGGTTGTATTATTTGTGAGATCATAGGAACTCCTAATTGAAGCAAGGATTGGCCTAGGAATGATGACCTAATCTTTTGTTTTCTTTTTTTCTTGTTTTAAGACAGGGTTTTGCCCTTGTTGCCCAGGCTAGGGTGTAGTGATGTGATCTCGGCTTACTGCAGCCTCCCGCTCCCAAGCTAAAGCAATCCTTCTGGCTTAGCCTCCCAAGTAGCTGAGACTACAGGCTTGTGCCACCACAGTCAGCTAATTTTTTTATTATCTGTAGAGACAAAGATTTGTCACGTTGCCCAGGCTGATCTTGAACTTCTGGGCTCAAGTGATTCTCCCCACTAGGCCTCCCAAAGTGCTAGGATTACAGGCATGAACCACCACACTTCGCCTGACTTAATCTTTTGCCAAGGAAAAATATAGGTGTTGCTTTTCTGATGAAAAAGTAGGCCGGGCACGGTGGCTCAAGCCTGTAATTCCAGCACTTTAGGAGGCCGAGACGGGTGGATTCACGAGGTCAGGAGATCGTGACCATCCTGGCTAACCTGGTGAAACCCTGTCTCTACTAAAAAAATACAAAAAAAAACTAGCTGGGCGAGGCCGGGCGAGGTGGCGGCCCCTGTAGTCCCAGGTACTCGGGAGGCTGAGGCAGGAGAATGGTGTAAGTCCGGGAGGCGGAGCTTGCAGTGAGCAGAGATCCAGCCACTGCACTCCAGCCTGGGCGACAGAGCGAGACTCCGTCTCAAAAAAAAAAAAAAGGAAATTAATTTTCTTATCAACTTTTTGCTCCCACTAGAAATTAGTATCTTTTCATATCAATTAATATCATTTACCTTTCATTGTCAATCTATCTATTCAATAATCCTCTATTTTAGTCCCTAAATTGGTTTCGCCCCCTCAACCCTGTGATTTGCTCTCTAAAGTTGATTCCAAGCAAAAGATAAGTTATTTTTCTTATATTTTAGTTGAAGCTTCATAAACATATTCAATATATACAAATGTATTGCTGAATTATAAATAAACAGACATGTGGATTTTTTAAAAAAATACTCTATTTTTACATACTTTAATACTTGGAAAAATCAATTCATTGTCCAATCACTAACAAAAAAATTGCAACCCCAATGTCTTTGGACTCAAATTTTGCATTTCCTACAATGAGGAAATCCTACTAATTTTTCTGCTGAAGTAAGTCCATTCATGGAGTCACATTTAATGTCAGTTTCAAGAGCATTTCAAGAAGCTTGATGTTGGAACACACGAGGTCCTACATTTAATTTGATACCACCATGAAACTTTCATTTTTTCCTCGTGGTTAAAATTCACTTTCAAAGAAGTGTTGAACATAATCAAGTACAGCATCTCTCCTTTAAAAAAAGAAAAGTGAGAAAATAATTCATTTAGAAAGAACAATTGTGATGAGGATTGTATTAACTTTTTAATGAAAGCTTTGCAGGATGTTTTGGGGGTCTGTCCAAATTGTACTGCTTCTGCACTGAGCAGGACTTTATAACTTGAATTTCTTCAAAGCTCTTTGAGCAAGCTGCAGGACTCTGTTGGACTGTAATAAATAGCCTTTTGTAATTCCACACTTACTTAAGTAGAGGCAATTGCTTGAAGCTTGTGCCATCACTATGTTAAACGAACCTTTTCTGATTGCTGCTTTTGGACCCCTATTAAGTCATTTGTTCTGCTCTTTTAATACACGCCCCTTGTGCTGGCTGCATTTCAGCAAAGTTCAACTCAGTACACCAGCTGGAAGCCCAGTACTTTTAGGTAATACTCATCAATATTTTAATATTAATAAATAATAGGAATTGTTTTTCTTTCCCCTGATAAATAGTGTGGGCATAATAAAACATAATGGAGAAAGGGACAAATTCTATGGGCACTCCACTGTATCAATGCTTTTAAAAAGTTTTCCAGAACACTTCTTAATTCATGTTTTGAGGTATAATTTATCAATTCTTTATGTGCTGTAACACAATTTAGAATATTAATGAGAAACAGTGATACAAATTATGCTTTTCATTAATTTTCAGATATCAGAGAGTGATTTGTTCAAATTACTAATTTGCAAATTTACAGAAATTCTTTAAATCAGTATTTTTCTGTACAAAAATCATGATATTGCAATGTACACTATACGACAGATTTATTTTCTTTTCATTATTCTGTTTTTTAAATTTGCAATTTGAAAGAATGGAGGTTAATGGTTAAGCAAAATGGAAAAAAAAATTTCAACTTCCTTAAGACTGGAAAAATGCTGGGAGCTACAGGCGAAATTAAGAAGGAAGAGAAAGCTCAGGGATTTTGTAGCAAAAATGCTGGTATATATGCTAAAATCTCAATTGCCAGTAAATGATCTGATAGCCTAGGTTTTTTTTTTTTTTTTTTAGATGGAGTTTCACTCTTGTTGCTCAGGCTGGAGTTCAATGGCGCAATCTTGGCTCACTGCACCTCCACCTCCCGGGTGTAAGAGACTCTACTGTTTCAGCCTCCCAAGTAGCTGGGATTACAGATGCGTACCACCACACCCAGCTAATTTTCATATTTCTAGTAGAGATAGGGTTTCGCCATGTTGGCAAGGCTGGTCTCGAACGCCTGACCTCAGGTGATCCACCCACCTCAGCCTCCCTAAGTGCTAGGATTAGAAGAGTGAGCCAGTGTACCCGTCCGGATTTCTAATTTTCTGCCTGTTATACACTCTAATTGATAGATTACTGAAATGATTCCCTTATTAAGAGAAAGAAGTTGATGACAGAATAGGATGCCGAGAAACTGGTGCAGGCATTGTTGCAAGTTAGCAAAGAGTTTTGTAGAAAAACAAATGAAGAAACTGGTAAAAAAATTTAAAACAGTATAAAGGTAATAACTTTTAGAAAATTTAAAATGATGTCTGGCATGTAAAATACATTTTTGTTGTATTGGTATTTGAGAGAGAGAAGTAATATTAATATTTGATCTTCAACTTTTGCTATTCTGGGTACAGCTGATAGATGTACCCTTTGTAAATCATAAAGAAAGGAGACATATATACTTTGTAAAGTGGTATTGATTATATTTTAAATGAAATATTTCTTAAAAGAATACAAATAGACCAGGCGCAGTGGCTCATGCCTGTAATCCCAGCACTTTGGGAGGCCAAGGCAGGCGGATCACAAGCTCAGGAGATCGAGACCA
>NW_012121043.1:6747064-6781589 GCF_000951035.1 Colobus angolensis palliatus | reverse complement strand
AGCTGTGATCACGCCACTGCACTCCAGCCTGGGCGACAGAGCAAGACTCGTCTCAAAAAAAAAAAAAAAAGAAAGAAAGAAAAGAAAAGAATGTAAATAAAGGAGAAAAATAGTTAAGACTAAGAAGGAGGGGTGGCTTTTGGTCACACAGCTGACCATCCTCCAGACTTACACAGCACTACTGAAAACTTCCAAACACCGCCAGTACTAAGGAAACTCTGAACTGTGTGACAGTGGAAATGCCTGATGCTTTCAATCCATTCTTCTTTCAAATGCTTCTGTGGTCAAGACAGGACTAGACAGATATTTTTACCCTATGTTATCTAGTAATATGTGTTTTATAAAAGCTGGTATAGAAGTGCTTTTCAGGCCAGGCTCAGTGGCTCGCACCTGTAATCCCAGCACTTTGGGAGGCCGAGGCAGGTGGATCACTTGTGATCAGGAGTTCGAGACCAGCCTGGCCAACATGATGAAACCCCGACTCTCTACTAAAAATACAAAAAAAAAAATTAGCTGGGCATAGTGTCGGGCACCTGCAATCCCAGCTACTTGGGAGGCTGAGGCAGAAGAATCACTTGAACCTGGGAGATGGAGGTTGCAAGTGAGCAGAGATTGCATGCCATTGCACTCCAGCATGGAAAACAAGAGCAAAACTCTGTCTCAAAAAAAAAAAAAAAGTGCTTTTCAATTTCTCCTCTAAGAAGACATAAGTGCTTTTCAATTTCTCCTTTAGGAAGACATAGCTTTCTGGAAACCAAGCGTTGACTTGTTCACAGTGTTTTCTTCCCCAAGTGCAGGCCACCACAATGACAGCCTCTTGAAACAGCAACATGCAATGACTAGTTGAGATGTATGACAGAGACATGCAAAGTACCCCGTTTTTTTTTTTTTGGAAACAAGAGTCTTGCTCTGTCTCCCAGGCTGGAGTGCAGTGGCACAATCTTAGCTCACTGCAACCTCTGCCTCCGGGATTCAAGTGATTCTCCTGCCTCAGCCTCCTGAGCAGCTGGGATTACAGGAGCATGCCACCATGCCCCGCTAATTTTTTGTATTTTTAGTAGAAACGGGGTTTCATCATGACCAGGCTGGTTTCAAACCCCTGACCCCAAGTGATCTGCTCGCCTCGACCTCCCAAAGTGCTAGCATTACAGGCATGAGCCATCACGCCCGGCCAAAGTACCACTTTTAATAGTTAATAATTGGCCAGGTGCAGTGGCTCATGCCTGTAATCCCAGCCCTTTGGGAGGCTGAGGTGGGCAAATCATGAGGTCAGGAGGTCAAGACCAGCTTGACCAACAGGACAAAACTCCATCTCTAATAAAATTCAAAAATTAGCCAGGTGTGGTGGCGTGTGCCTTTAATCCCAGCTACTTGGGAGGCTGAGGCAGGAGAATCACTTGAACCCTGGAGGCAGAGGTTACAGTGAGCCAAGATGGCACCACCACACTTCAGCCTGGGCAACAGAGTGAGACTTAGTTTAAAAAAAAAAAAAAAGTTAATAATTGAACCTCAGCTGAGAAGTAGAGAAGAACTTTTTCTAAAAGATTATTTCTTCATCTAGTTGAAGTACAGAAAGAAGATTTTTGCACATTGTAACCTGAGTCATTGACTACATTCCATATAATAATAGAAAAACAAATTACAACGGAAAAGCAAAAATGTTACCCAGAAAATGTCTCCCTGTGAAGGGATCCGGTTAGAGATGAGACTTGCATCATTCACAAATTGTGTTAGAATTACATTTGATACATGTGTGTGCCAGATCTAGTGACAGACATGGAAAGGATTCTTTGTTTTAATCATGGTGTTTGAAAATCTACATTATTCTGCCACTAAAATATGACCCTTCCTTAAAATCAGGAAGTGAAAACTTCAAAATTCAACCCCTAAAGGATCTGGTTTGGTTCATTTGTTTTTATTGGGACCTTCCTCTTTCTAGATTTGGGAATTTCTAATGAACCTCTGAGGTATCTCTGTGGTTTAGAGACTGGACAAGTTAAAGTAATAACAAAAAGGGCTCAGGATTTCTTTTCTAAGTAAGCCAAAGCTTTTAAAAATTATCTCCATGGGAAAATATATGCAGTAAATGGTTGAAAGATTTTTCTTATGAATCAGACATGACTTTAAAAGCATCAGTCTCTTATTTTTCTTTACCATTCATTACAATGCCTATTGAGGAACATTTCCTTCTCAGTTTTTTTCAGAAGTGAACACTTCTGTTAAATCCAGAAACCCTCTTGGGTTTGATTTAGCATAATCATTCATAGATTAATGTTCTCCAACTCACTATTCCTACACTGATTTCCCCAAACCTGGTGTTCTGATTTTCTATTTTAGCTACAAAGCCTCAGCAATTTGCAGTGTATCCAGTTCAAAATCTCAGAGTTATAGTTTATATTTTCTTTCTCACCAATAATTCAGCTTGCCAATCAGGTCCACCTTCCAAAAGCTATCAATTTTCTACTTTTCCAGCTGTGGCTTAGTTCAAACCCTTGCCATTTACCACCTGCATTGGATTCTTTGCCTTTCAGCTTAATATTTTCAGAATTTCAACTTTCTATACATTTTGATGAATTAGTATTGTATAAAGCAAATGAAACATTGATTCCTCTCTCTTTCAAAATCGCATAATTTCAAATCTAGGTTTTCTAAAATGTTAAGCAAATAATAAGCTCCACAGAATGGTCTGGAGATCTGTATTTTTAAGAAGACAATAGCAGAAAACTCTTAGGATCACAAGGAGCTGGGAAACTTTGGACTACAGTAGGATACAAAATTTGAAATTCATTTCATTGTTATTTAGTGCTCCTCACAAGACTGCAACATACATACCAGCTTTGTCATTTATTGCTTTCCATACAAAGCTAAAATTCTAAAGACAATTCTTTTTTTCAATTATTTGTGTATGCTGTACTCCCTGTCTGCAACACTAGATATCTTTTATTTCCACCTGGAAAACTGCTTCTACTCCTCATTATTCTCCAAAATCCTTTGCTAATATAATTCCCTCATAAAGTTTCTCCTGAGTCCCCTAGGCAATAGTTAATCAGCTCCTTCCTCTGGCCTCTTATAGTATAGTTGCTCCTTCTCCTATTATTTAGCCCACTGCATTGTGTTGTAATTACATCATTTGCTTACAGTATGTCTTCCCACTAGACTGTATGTCCCTCAGAATCTCAGGTGCCTAGCATAGTGCCAACTTTGCATAAATCTAGCCATGGAATTTGGTTAGCCTTGAAATAAAGTACACAGCATATTTTGTGGCAGGTTCCTCTGAAAAATAAATTCTATTTAGCCCCTGATATTAAAATAATAAAATTAAAACCAAAATGACAATTAAAATATGCCTAGAAGAGAGACTACACTCTAAAAACTTACGTTATTCAAATTCTAGAGTAAAAAGAAAAGTAATTTTCTCAATAGAATTAATTGTGCTGGGAGAAAAATATTCTAAGACACAATACACAAATTTTGACCAGAATTTCTTCCCCCGATTTTTTGATAACAGTATACACAAGATTTAGTCTTTTCTAAAGACTAAATTTCCAAAATTTTAATCATTGAATTTTAAAGATCTAAAATAGTTTTAAAGACTAGAGAATTTTGTTATAATTTATAATCTTACCCTTTTTCCAGCATGGAGAAACAAAAAATTTTAAAAAAGTAATGACAAATGAACTATGCATTTCACAGTCATTTATTGCATAAATTCACAAAAATGAAATCTTATTTTTCATTTTATCAATTAATCAATATATTCCTTTTTATAAAAGTATAAAGGTTTTCTTCTTTTAACATCCTACAGTATCCTAACAGAATTAGAGCAATCTTCATATATATGATATGGTTCTGAAAATCTAGTGGATAATCATAGATTTCTAAATATAATGCTTCACTGTGAAAGAGGTTGTATTAGTTCATTCTCACACTGCTATAAAGAACTGCTCAAGACTGGGCAATTTATAAATGAAAGAGGTTTAATTGACACAGTTTCTCAGGGCTGAGTAGGCCTCAAGAAACTTACAATCATGGTAGAAGGGAACGCAAACACTTCCTTCTTCACATGGCAGCAGCAAGGAGAAGTGCAGAGTGAAGTGGCTGGGAAACCCTTATAAAACTATCAGATCTCAAGAGAACTCACTCACTATCATGAGAATGGCATGAGGGTAACTGCCCCCATGATTCAATTACCTCCCACTGGTGGGTCCCTCCTAGGACACATGGGGATTATGGGAATTATAATTCAAGATGAGATTTGGGTGGGAACACAGAGCCAAACCATGTCATTCCACTCCAACCCTTCCCAAATCTCATGTCTTCACGTTTTAAAACATAATCACGCCCTTCCAATGGTCCCCAAAGTCTTCACTCATTCAAGCATTAACCCAAAAGTCCAAATCCAAAGTCTCATCTGAGACAAGTGAAGTCCCTTCTGCCTATGAGCCTGTAAAATGAAAAGCAAGTCATTTACTTCCCAGATACAATAAGGGTATGGCCATTGGGTAAATACACCTATTCCAAATGAAAGAAATTGGTCAAAACCAAGGGACTACAGACCCATGCAAGTCCAAAATCTAACAAGGTAATAATTAAATCTTAAAGCTCTGAAATAATCTCCTTTGACTTCGTGTCTCATATTCAATTTATGCTGATGCAAGAGATGGGCTCCCAGAGCCTTGGGTTTTGCAGGGTACAGTCCTCCTCCCAGTTACTTTCATGGGCTGGTGTTGAGTGTCTCTGACTTTTTCAGGTGCATCCAACACGAGCTCTCAGTGGATCCATCATTCTGGGGTCTAGAGGATAGTGGCCTTCTTCTCACAGCTTCACTAGGCAGTGCCCCACTGGGGACCCCACATTTCCCTACTGCACTGCCCTAGCAGAGGTCTACTTGAGGGCTCTGCCCCTGCAGCAAACTTCTGACTGGACATCCAGGCATTTTCAATATCCTCTGAAATGTAGGTGGAGGTTCCCAAACCTTAGTTCATGACTTCTGTGCACCTGCAGGCTCAACACTAGGAGGAAGCTGCCAAGACTTGGGTCTTGCACCATCTGAAGCCATGGCCCAAGCTATACCTTGGCTTCTTTTAGCCACAATTGGAGCAGCTGGGACACAGGGCAACAAGTCTCTATGCTGCATACAGCACGGGGTCCTTGGACCAGCCTACAAAACCATTTTGCCCTCCTTGGCCTCCTGGCCTGACAAAAAGATCTCTGACATGCCCTGGAGATATTTTCCCCATTGTCTTGGCAATTAATATTTGGCTCCTTGTTACTTATGCAAATTTATACAGCCAGTTTGAATTTCTCCTCCCAAAATGGGTTTTCTTTTTTCCTACTCCATTATCAGGCAGCAAATTTTCCTAACTTTAATGCTCTACTTCCTCCTGAATGTTGTGCTACTAAAAAATTTGTTCCACCAGACACCCTAAATTATCTCTCTCAAGTTTAAACTTCTGCTGATCTCTAGGGCAGGGACAAAATGTCACCAGTCTCTTCGCTAACTATTAAAAGAGTCACCTTTATTCCAGTTGCCAAGAAGTTCCTCATCTCCATCTGAGACCACCTCAGCCTGGTCATCATTGTTTGTATCACTATCAATATTTTGGTCAAAGCCATTTAACAAGTCTCTAGGAAGTTCCAAACTTTCCCACATTATTGGGAGAACCCATCCCCGATAATTCAATGTGAGTCCATTTCTATTTTCCCTAAGTGTTGGCCAGTCTGAGAAATAAAGGGAAAGAATACAAAAGAGATAAATTTCTGGGGGAGACATCACATGTCAGCAGGTTCCGTGATGCCCCCCAAGCCACAAAACCAGCAAGTTCTCATTAGTGATTTTCAAAGGGAAGGGAGTGTACGAATAAGGTGTGGGTCACAGAGATCACATGCTTCACAAGGTAATAAAATATCACAAAGCAAATGAAGGTGGGGTGAGATCACAGGACAGGGCAAAATTAAAATTGCTAATGAAGTTTTGGGCACACATTGTCATTTATAACATCTTATCAGGAGACAGAGTTTGAGAGCAGACAACCGGTCTGACCAAAATTTATTAGGTGGGAATTTCCTCATCCTAACAGGCCTGGGAGCGCTATGGGAAGCCAGTGCTTATTTCATCCCTTATCTGCAACTGTAAAAGACAGACGTTCCCAGAGCAGTCAATTCAGAGACCTTCCCCTAGGAACGCATTCTCTTTCTCAGGGCTGTTGCTTGCTGAGAAAAATTATTCAGCAATATTTCTCCTATTTGCTTTTGAAAGAAGAGAAATATGACTCTGTTCCACCTGGCTCTCGGGCAGCCAGACCTAATGGTTATTGTCCTTGTTCCCTGAACATTGCTGTTATCCTGTTTTTTTACAAGGTGCCCAGATTTCATATTGTTTAAACAATTTGTGCAGTTAACACAATCATCACAGGGTCCTGAGGCAACATATATCCTGAGCTTACAAAGATGATTGGATTAAGAGATTAAAGGCAGACATAGGAAATTACAAGAATATTGATTGGGAAAGTGATAAATGTCCATGAAATCTTCACAATTTATGTTCAGAGATTGCAGTAAAGACAGGAATGAGAAAGTATAAAAGTATTAATTTGGGGAACTAATAAATGTCCATGAAATCTTCACAATTTATGTTCTTCTTCCATGGCTTCAGCAGGTCCCTCTATTCAGGGTCCTTGACTTCCCACAATACCAACACATCTTTCTGTCTTTTAGGTCCTCCAACTCTCTTGGAAATTCTAAACTATCCCATATTTTCCTGTCTTCTTCTGAGTCTTCCAAATTGTTCTAACCTTAGCCTGTTTCCCAGTTCCTAAGTTGCTGCCACATTTTAAAGCTATTGTGGTAGAGAAATATCATCTAGAAGTTTTTTCAAGCAAGCAAAAGACCTATGCTTGACAACGAGGTAATAAGCTATCTAAAGCAATAGCTGGCTATTTGGCATGTACACAATCTTGCTGTAATTTTTTTTTCTCACTCTTTAAACCCAGAGATCTCATCTTAATCTGTTTGGGCTGCTATAACAATACTACAAACTTCAAAGCTTATAAACAAGGCATATTTCTTATAGTTGTGACGACTGGAAAGTTTAAGATGAAGGTGCCAGCAGATTTGATGTCTGGTGAGAGTCTATTTCCTGCTTCATAGATTGAGCATTCCAGCTGTGTCTTCACATGATGGAAGGACAAGGTAGCTCTATGGAGCCTTTATTATAAGAGCATTAATCCCATTTATGATGGCTCTAATCTCATGACTTAATAATCTTCTTTCCAAGGGCCCACCTCCTAATTTTTTTTTTTTTTTTTTTTGAGACAAAGTCTCACTCTGTCACCCAGGCTGGAGTGCTGTCATACAATCTTGGCTCATTGCAGCCTCTGCCTCCCAGGTTCAAGTGATTCTTGTGCTTCAGCCTCCCCAGTAGATGGAATTACAGGCATGTGCTACTATGCCAGGATAATTTTTGTGTTTTGAGTAGTGATGGGGTTTTGCCATATTGGCCAGGTTGGTCTTGAACTCCTGTCCTCAAGTGATCCACCCACCTCAGCCTCCTGAAGTGCTGGGATTACAGGCATGAGCCATCACACCACACTAATGATTGGGTTTCAATGCATACATGTGGAGGGGACAGAAATATTCAGATACGAAAGACCTCTATGATGCAGTCTTTGATGTTTAACTTATACACAGTTTTAAAACCAGCCTATAGTAGCTTTGGTTAAAAAGCTACTACCATTAGCCAGGAGTGGTGACAGGCACCTGTAATCCCAGCTACTTGGGAGGCTGAGGCAGGAAAAATGCTTGAACCCAGGAGGAGGAGGTTGCAGTGAGCCAAGATTGCGCCACTGCCCTCCAGCTTGGGCAAGAGAGCAAAACTTCATGTTAAAAAAAAAAAAAAAAAAAAAAAAAAGCTACTACCGATTATGCTGTTTAAAGAGTAGGTATTCTTACACTTACAGGTTTACTATGCGTGGCTCTGTGGCTCTGCTGATTAGCCCCTATGATTTTAGTCAACTTACATTGCTAATTAGATGGTTATACTAAATTGTAAGCTAAACCCCTTTTCTAGAACTACCTCCTCTTGGTTGGTACTGTTGAGGCCCAAAATAAACAATTTTGTCTAGTCTTGGCTGCCTCCTTTCATTTGTATAAGTAAGAAAAGAAAATGAAGGCATTGTTACACCAGACCAGAGTTATCAAAGGCGTCATACACAGACCCTGTTGTGTTTGGCATCTGTGTGACAAATAATAAACTGTTAACTTTAATTGAGGAGTCAACTTTGAAACATACACAAAAACACACAGACATATGCACATATACATTCAACTGTGGTTCCATAATAACTTTATTCTCCCATAAATACCTTCTGAGGTGAGTGAGAAAGAAACTGATTTCCTCCTACAGGAATGACAATTGTCCTTATACATATCACATGCCTGAGTGAGTCACTATTGCTTAACTCTACATTGTTACATGACTCATGAGTTTTCAGAGGGAATTATCTCTCTTCAAAATGTTTTAATATGGTGGACAACATAGAAGTATGCATTGCATCAAAATATTATTCACCATGTGTGCGGAAACAGAAAAAAAAAAAATATTGCTTAACATATGACCTATATATGCCTGGCCCATATGGCTTGTATATGCCTGGCAACCCTACCCAACATGCAACAGAGACTAATTGAAGCAGAAAGAGAGGTCCTATTGAGAAGTTGTATAGGTTGATCCCGTCCTTTAAGGGGGCAAAACCCCAAACCTTCCATAACAGAAAACTTATGAAGTCAATTCAAACATTTGGAAATCAGATTTTGGAAATCAACTCAGAGCTATCCGATTTACTCACATATAAAAATACTCATGGGCTTGAAAAAAATGGGACAATATAGTATTTCAGAAAATAAGAATAATTTTAGTTGGTCACTATACACGATGTAAACCATTTTGATTACCATGGAATCTTTCTGAGAAGCCCTAGTTCCATGTTACCATGATACCAGAAACTTAGTTGTAACACAGGCATACTCTTGAAGAGCACAGTCTTTATTTTTTAACTCAGAAGAAATCACCTAAAAATATAAGTATAATAGGAAAAAGTGAAATGCACTTGATAATTATAACTGGAATCCTAATATTCACTCTAATTTCAATTAAATTTTAACAAATTAAGTACTACAAAAAGATATTGTGTGTATTAATTTTTTCTAGTTTAGCTGTCTGAAGGGTGCAGGTAGGGAATATGCTAATTTGGGTGTGTTTGCATATTTATGCAAACAAAATGTATGCCAGCAGAGACTTACAGAGTTTCCAAAAGCAATCATGCCTGAAAAATTTCTATTTTGGCTGTAAAATTTGCATTGTCTATGCTTGGGTTTACTAATACTTCTCAGTCTCTTTTTCTCCCAAATAAATTTACTCTTTCTCTGCCCCATATTACTTGATTAAGAAATGCAAACATTGAGTGGCAATAAATAACTTTATACCTCACAAACAGAAATTTTTAAAAATCTGAGCAGAAAGTAAAGGGGAAATTGCAGACAGATTGCCTGCTGCTTAATGGCTGTGATGCTTGTGGTTTGATCTATTTAGTTCCAGGCCCAGGATTAATTTATCTGAAGAATTTTTGTCAAGTAACTTTTTAGCTAGCCATAAATTTTGGAGCGATTCTATATCTTAAGACCATCCAAATAAGTAAATTGCACCAATACTTATTTTGGTCATTATGAATATTTCACATAATTGATCTCAGAATTTTGAGAACTGATTAACTGATTGATTTTTATACATACCTTTACAATTTTAACACATTAGAAAAAATAGTCTTAAGCTGCTCAATTTTTGGATTTCATAAGTAAAGCTAAAAAGAAAATCATGCAGATACAAATATAGCAATACTTGTTTCTTTCAAGGCTTTGGCTTTCAATCCAATGTATGTATTTCGGTTCCTGCACTTCTAATTGTTAATCCCAATAGCTAACAGAAAATTGTCATTAGCCTATATAGAGAAAGTGTTCTTAAACACAGCTGTGAAGACTTCAGTTTTACAGGGAGATACTACATTTTAACTAAAGTGTGAAAAGATTCTAAACATTATTTCCAAGCTTGTGAAGTAAACTTAAGCCTTTTCATGGTGAGTTTTATTTGTAAAAGACTAAATTCCATGTAATGATTCTTAAATTAGAATTGCATGAAAAATAGTTCAAAATGCAATGATGAGTTTATCATCATTATTAATTAGTTGGAGAAACACTGTAAAACTGATTTTTGGGGATGGTGGCGTGAGCCAATAAAGTAACTAAAAATTATTGAATTGTCCACTTGAAATGAATGGATTTCATGAGATGTAAATATATCCCAATACACTTAAAATTTTTTTTTATTATACTTTAAGTTCTGGGGTACGTGTGCAGAATGTCTAGGTTTGTTACATAGGTATGCACGTGCTATGGTGGTTTGCTGTACCCATGAACCCATCATCTACATTAGGTATTTCTCCTAATACTATCCCTCCCCAACCCTCCATCCGTGACAGGCCCTGGTGTGTGATGTTCCTCTACTTGTGTCCAAGTGTTCTCATTGTTCAACTCCCACTTATGAGTGAGAACATGCAGTGTTTGGTTTTCTGTTCTTGCCAATATGCTTATTTTTAAAAGAAAATAACGAAGTAAAAAGTAGTACATGTGGTTTACCGGAATTAAGGGGTAGTTAAACTAATTATATGGCTTTGAATGATTTTGAATATTTCTCTATTGTGTTCCATATTTTTTTTTTTCTAATTTTCAGAGCCATTTGTTGAAAAAAAGATCTGCATGAAACTATTATACAAGCATTATAAAGTGTTGCTGGCCTGGTCTGTCAGATTTCTTATGGAATTGAAAAACAATAAGCCAAGAATCATTATTATTCACATTGCACAGTCTGTGGTTTAGCTTTAGAAACACGCTTTTCAAGTTAAATTTCCTTCAAAATGCACCTAGCTAGGAACAAAAAAATAAAAATAAAATAAAAAATAAAGGACAAATGCAAGAGGCAAAACAAACTTGAAGTTTACCAAGTCTGGTAGTCTATTTTCCAAATATGAGTGGGTTTTGTTACCCTTTGCATTCTAGAGTGGTTCCCAGTTGGTTTTCATATATGCATCTATGAACCTATGTTGTACCTTGCTTTCCTGGATGGCTAAAGTGTGGTATTTTTACTCTTTGTTAACCTTAGGAATAACTATTAAATGAATTTTTGGCTTTAATGGGTTGGTTTAATCTCTAAAATGAGATCCTGAAATAAGAGTTCAGTAAGACCAGACATTGGTTCTAAACAATATATAAAGTTTACAAATGGGTACATAGGAAATGAATCTTCCATAACATTTGTGTTCAATATAAAGCATCTGATGCATAGGAAATTACACATAATATAATGTTTGTATTCTCTTCATTCATTAAAAGAATGTATAGAGACAGGTTGGGAAGCACTTTAGGTAATTCACCATCAGGTTTTAGTAACATGATGGGACATGAAATCAGATAAGAAAAAGCAATCAACATAAGCAGAATGAAAGTTTTGAATTAAAAAAGATCATATTCCTGTGACAAAACCCCTGGCAATTAAATTTATAATGAGGGAAGCAACTCCAACAACTACGGGCACAGAAGGAAAATTGTGAGAAAAATTTTCCAACACATTCCATAAAAAGTCAGCAGGGTTTTATAGGAAACAATCAAGTGATTGTAGAAAGAAAACATGCAACCAAAGAATTTATTCAGTTAACGTCTATAATTTAACAAAATAACATAGGTTCGAAGCCACTTTTCGAAGACAAATTAAAAGGCCCTTATGGACTACAAATTGCTAACTACCAATGTTCATTTAAGGAAATGGCAAATAACGCCGATGACAAACTATCCCAAGAGTGGCTGCTGTGAAAACTGGCATCTGAAGCCTTAGTGCCAACCTTTCTTTTGACTTCGAAATCCTATCAACACACTTTAATCCAAATATAGGTGGAAGGCATGCAGTATAGGGGAGACTCTGTTTATATTTCTAAATACGAATATAAAAATCACAAAAATATGGGCACAAATAATTGATGAAATTAAAACTTAAATTATTTAAACCATACGAATCATCAGAAACCCTACAACAGTTAGAAAATCATTTATTCACGGTTGATATAGAAAGAAAGAAAACTGAAGAAATGCAAAATCTGATTGTATGAATTTTAAAGGTACAACTTGGAGGACAAATTTATATGTATAGACAATATCTATAATATGTATACACATTACAAATATACACCTTTAGTTGTGTGTGAGTATATATATACATATTTATATACACACATCCTACATAAAGCTCAATTACCAATCATTATATATTAGATTCATGTATTTTTTTATTTAATTCTAAAGTAATCTTAAAAATTCTGGAATTGTTTGAAAATTGTTTCAAAGACAATTTTGCATTTCATTCAATAAAGCAACAATCCTAATTAGTCTTATAGTGCCCCTTATTATGGTTCTAGGGTCTTTTTAAAATTAATAATGTACAGAATATCTCTTTATATGTTCCTTTTTGCTTACCTTTGCTTATCAGTTTAGTAAAAATTATTAAAGTAAATATCATAAAATGATTTCATTCAAGAAGATTTTCTGTGCTTACTATATGCCAGGTGCCATGTAAGGTGTGAAGGTTAAAGTAGTGGAAAAAGGCAGATGTGTCACCTGCCTTTATGGAGATCTGAAATATTCTCATCACTAGAGTTGGATTTCTTTACAAATTACCCTCTGATAACCTATGTTCCCTCAAATGCATATGGAACCTATCATCATCTCAGTTAACCACTGAAGGATTTGAAGTGCTGCAACTCCTCCAGGATACCTACTGGGCCTATTTTGTTTGTGTCTGAAAAATATCCCTTTGGAATTTACTATAAGGGCAACTTTCCAATTTCAAGGTGTCAGCTACTTAATCTATATGACTGAGGACTTCTTTTGTTATCAGAGTCACTTCTGTTCATGTACTTTAGGCTGAGAGTCCTGGGGATAAAAACAAATACTCTTCAATTACTTCTCATCTTTGGAACAGCTCTCAGTCAATGACTGATGAAGAGTTCACATATAAATACCCCAGCTTCCTCTTATCTAGTGCGGGATAACTCTGAAACAAGTATTCCACACAGGCTCCCACTCTTCAGCAACAGGATTAAGCTCCAGTTTCCCACAGAGCAAACTGATGAATACTCATTCTTCAGTGGTTGCCTTCCTTTCCTTGTTTCATTTTTCTGCTCCCCTGCCTGTGTTTCCAGGGATTATTCCCAAATGAACAACCTATATTCAAATTCTCACCTCAATGCCTACTTCTGGGAGAATTCAGACTAAGAGACCTTGCATCATTGTAAACACTTAGGGATACTGGTGACAGAGGAGACCATATAAAGCTTTATTTGAGTTTTCAAGACACTTTAACAGTTTAGGCTTATTCTAGTTAATGGCTCATTGTGTGTCATTGGGTAGTTTTGGCTTCGAGTGGGACAAAGTTTAGGGAAACCAAAAAAACACACAAACACACAAGCATATGTATACACAGAGCTAACACACATACATACATATATTTCTACCTCAGCAACATTGATGCCTCAAACTTATTCTTGAATTATGAATTTGAGTTGTAAGCTATGATACAGATAATATTAAAAATTATTTGATTAACAGGACCTACAGTTGCTATAGTGGAATATAGTGGAATATAGTGGATAGTTTGTGGTGTTAGATAGAAGTTTAGTTAGTAGCATCACTTTTGTTCAATGAAGTCTCTATTTATCTGTCTACTCTAAGTTGGGTGGCTATTCTGTACCAAAAATTTAGTTTTTATTCTGCTCCGTGCTCAGAATGTGGCACTCTCAGGTTAGAAAATAAGAGCTACTTCATTACTTAGTCATTCCTGGAAATTCCCAAGAAATAACTAAGATGTACCATGACAACTGGCCCTCAAACAAGAAGCAGACATCCTAATGCAGACCAGACCAATGGGAATTTTCTAAAAAGTGAAATACAGAGAACAGAGACCCTCTGATCTGTTGAACCTCAAGTTCTTATTCTTTGATGAAATTGCTGTAATATCGCATAGCCTGCTGTTCACTTTTGGTTATTAATGCCCAGTGTATAACAGTATAAAAAAGCAATTTCATGGGTGGAAGAGGAAAATAATTCAGCTCATTTACATCTCTTCCTTCCCTTTTCCATTGCTGGAGGACTGTGGAGAGACTGTGGAAAATAAAGAGTTTATACTTAGCCATGCACACATTTGCGCTGTATTTGTCGACTTCCACTGTTTTCTTGACTAATACTGACTTTTACTATTGTGTGCTAGCTTTCTGTAGGCACTCATGACGTTTTCAGATGATTCTGCAGAGGTCTACATGGCAAGGACCCATTTAGTTCCTCTTAAAAATGCCTCAAGATGTGTCTGGCCCCAACTGTTTGCAGTTCTCTTTTGTATGTGGTATATTTGGTGCATTTTTGCCTGATTTTTTTTTTATTCTAGTTGCCAATTCCCAAGCTACAAGAAAATATCTTGCTGAACATTTTATATATGACTATATTTCTGAGTACGTGTGTATGTGTGTTGAGTATATAATTGTACATATTTGAGCTTTAGTTCAGGAACTCATTTTTAACAAATCCTTTTGTTGTCTTAATAAAAGCTGATATTTATTATATATAGTATTGAATGATGCCTATCTCATAGTAATCAGACCAAATGTACTCTACTTGACTCTTAGAGTTAAATTCTAGTACTTAGAATGAATAAAACCATATAATGACTTCGCCCTTATCCTCTACATCTCAAAGCCTTCTTATAAAATGCAATTTAGTCCTATGTTAATATAATATGTTGAACAAACCCACAAATAGAAGCCTGATCTAGGATTAAAAGTGAGGTTAAATATATCTCTGAATAAATCTTTCCTGTCAATTCTCATGGTGAGTGAGAATTAGAGTCTAGTAGGAGTCAGAGACAGAGGCGGATAAGCGAGTTCCACTGGGAGAGGCTCATTCACAGCAGGATGATGATATCCTGGTTTTCCACTGACTAACAGATTTCACCAAAAGAGACACCTGTCACATAGGAATGAGACCAGTGGGCTTACACAGAAATCTTTTCTGTTTCTGACTCTCTGAGTTCCCATTTGCTGCTAAAAGAATGTTCTGAAATAACATTGCCATTTCACAATTATTACACCCAGAGTTTTGTTTTGTGAGGTAAGACAGATGTTGGAAAATGATGCAGAAATATATGCAAACTTACCTATATAAAGCCTATATAAATAAAAAAAATTGTTCTACACATTTAAAAGGTTATTATCTTGCCTAAGGATTCACTTCAAAAAGTGGCTGGAAGAAATTTTATATTAGCAATATAATTTCTTTAAAAGTAAAGATTAAATGGGATGACAAAAAAATAACAAGAAAAAATTATCTTACAGGTTAAGATTTACATAATTATTTACTTCTGTAAGTCTTTGCCCCTGCAAAGACTTGAAATTAATTTTAAAATGTTGATTTCAGCAATAAATACAATACTTTATGGTGTGAAACCTATTTTGTGCCAGAGACCTTTAATCAAATTAGTAAGTAAAAACAATAAGAATGGAAACCACTTTTATGGAATGAAAAGACTAGAAAAGAAAACATAAAATATTTGGAAAGATCACATATTTTCTTAATCAAGATACATGTATTTGATCAAATTACTTTTTTCATGCAGCAGTTCTATGTAGACATATCCTTGGTTCTTTTGTGGTTTTAGCTGATTTCTGAATACTTTCATTTAAAATATATTACCAGTGCAAGGTAAGATAACATACCTTCCTTTGAGAGTCAGATGTTAAGTTATTCTATTTGTTTTATTTATGTTTTAAGGTAACTGTCTCATTCATCAAGAATAATGTTAACCACAGTCTGTAGAAGACAGAGACTAAGCTGCTCAAATGAATGACTATAAAGTGAATAACTTGTGCCAAAGGATGATTCATTTGATTTAAAACACATTTGTAGAACAAATTTTGGAACCGTGCTCACTTGTTAATTTTCTCTTTTGTGGTTTCCTTTCTCTTTCATAGGTTGGCAATCAAAACCAACATGTAGACAGTGCCAAGTTTGATGAAGTGGTTAAGAGCATTCCTAGAAGTGGCACATATGCCAATTGCAAATTGCAAAGTTTTTTTTCAATTAGAAGGAATAAAAAGTCTGTGCTATATATGAATAAAAGCTGCTGTGTTTTTAAAAATATCTTGGAATAAAAAGGCTTGAACCTAAGTATGAGAGTCAGGGGGGCTGCTGGAAGTAACCAATAGTCTCCATCACACTATAAAGTATTTAAGCCCTAAATTTGTATATGAAGCCTGTTCAATACTAGGTCACGACTAGTGAAGCTATGAGTTGTCCTAGGAACTCCTGTCTTGACGTACCTTGCCTTTTTGTCAGCACATCCCACTGAGGCTGACTGGTTCCAAAACTTCAAATGGATCAATCTATAGATTCCAAGATGAGCAAATGTCAATGCCAATTTTATCTGAATGTTTCAGACCAGATTGATGATCAATTATGAAGAAATTTGTGCTGACATTTTTTTCTTTCCTCTCTCTCTCTGCTATAATTGTTTTATTTTTTGTTTTGTTTTGTTTTAGCATTGAAGAAAGCTTTTAGATAACTCCCTAGGCTGGAAGTGAATCATAGAGAATTGCCCTACAGAAACAACTGGTTTGATACTAAAGCCCACCCCAGACATATTCTAGTAACTCTTCAAATGTTGAGTCATTCAGAAACTGTTTCTCTTCAATATAGGTAAGCAGGGTTGACTAGGATATGAAATATTTCCATATAATAAATTATCCAGTCTTAAAAATTTGCTACTTGTCAATCTCAGTCATATGTGTGTGTGTGTGTGTTTGTGTATGTGTATCACTGTGCCTTGTCTAATAAACTAAGTAGAGGAAGACAAATTAGAAAAACTCTTCCCATTAACAGGCTTCCCTTAAACAATCTAAATGTTCAACACGGTATAGTTGTGAATTACTGAACTGGAGGAGGGCCCTGGCTGACAATCAGTGCTTTGAGAGAGAAACGCTACAAATCTCCTTATAAGGAATACAAATACACCAGCCCATGCATCATTCTATCTTATCTCATCTCATCTTATCTTCTATCATCTCTTTCTCAGTTTGCCTGGTAGAAATGGACCCAGAATGAAAAGATTCCTGCGTAATAGATACCAAAAAGACAAAGATAGTTAAGGGCATGTTCATTAAATGAGTAAAGGGAGTAATCCTCCAGGGAGATTTAAAGACATGGGAACAGATAAAAGATGCTTTTGTTTAAATGTGCTAAAGTAGAATTTTATGGTGACTGTAGTCATTGGTACAAATTATAATGTCTCGAAATCATCAGGCGAAAACAAGTCTAAATACAAATAATCACTGGAATGAAAATAAACAAACAATATATGAATAACTAATATGAAGAGTTTTTTAAACACAAATCTATGACTATCCAAAGTTGATTTTCCAGAGAACCTAGCTTGAGATATTTATTTTCATACCATTTAAGAGCAGATGTAATAAAATTTCCATATTCATTTTAAAAATTCCTTGGTAGTTCTTTTATTTTCTTACTTTATACCCATTACCAAATTGTAGATGTTTTGTCTAGGTGCACAAAAAAGATGAAAAACTGCAGTTGCAGTACCAGTTTGAGAGGCTACTGTATTGTTTTATTTCACGGCTTAGCAACTTCTTAATACTTTACCCAATTCGCTTCACAACTTGATTCAGGTATTTTGACTTTTTAGTTTCTCCTATACTTTCTTCTCAATGTTGAGAGAAAGAGACTTCCTTATTCATTTCTATTTTGTTGTTGTTTCCATTCCTTCTTACAATTCCTTGAGTTATCAAAAAACCCAGCCTCGCTTGTCATTAAGTTGCTAATTCATATTCATCTTCCCTTCCATGACATGCTTCAATAGCACAGAAAATGATGACTAAGAATGTGGGCTCAGCTGTCAGATTACCTGAGTTCAAATCGTGACTCAGCAACACCAGGCTGAACTAGGCATCTTACTTCACATCCTTGAGTCAGTTTTCCACATTGAAAAACTGGAAAATTAATGGTTGTTAACTATGAAGGTGAATTTTATGTGTTAATTTGACTGGGCTAAGGGATGCTCAGATTGCTGGTGAAGTGTTTTTTTCTGAGTGTGTCTATGGGGGTGTTTCTAGAAGATACGGAAATTTTAATAGATGGACCAAGTAAAGAAGATCTACCCTCACTAAAGCGGATGGGCATCATCCAACCCACTGAAGGCCTGAATATAACAAGGCAGAGGGCAGTGAATTTGCTCTCTCTTCATGAGCTGGGAAATCTGTCTTTTCCTGCTCTCAGATATTGAAGCTCCTGCTTCTTGGGTCTGCTAATTCTAAGAATTACAACATGAGACCCCCCCCCAGTTTTCAGGCCTTGGACTTCATACGGAAGTTACACTATCGACTCCCCTGGTTCACCAGCTTTTGGCCTCAGACTGAATTGTATCAGTCTTTTCTAGTTCGCTAGCTGCCAGGCAGCAGATTGTGGAACTGCCTGGCCTCCATAATTATGTGAACAAATCCCCATAATAAATCTTCTCTTACATATCACTGGTTCTGTTTCTCTGGAGTGCCCTAACTAATATACTACCTTATAGTTCTGCTTTGTCTTTTTTTAATTAATGCAGATTGCTTTAAATGATGTACTCTAACACTTATGATCTAAATTCTGTCCCCAAATTTCACTCAGTTTTCTCTTAAAATAATAATTTTTAAAGTCCATACCTTCACAACTGCCAACAGCACATGCTTTAGTATTCTGATCTAATTGTATGAAACCACTAGGACTGCAGTCTCCCACTCAGCTCTTCTTCTTCTTACAGCTCTATCACTTCAAGTGTATATAAAAATACCTATTGGATAAGGCACAAGTTAGCCACTATGAAGGAGACAAATGTGGGCCATGCCTTGGTCACGCCCTCAAGGAACCTAGAGTGCAGTATGAAAGATTAAATGCATATGAAATAGCATTCTATTACAAATTAGAATAGAGGAGTACCATAAGAGAAATACAGAAAACCGATTCTATAACCCGATGGGAGTTCTGATAAAAGGACAACTATTTCCAGCTGAGAAGAATTAGAGAAAAATTAACAAAGTGCTGGCACTTAGTCTCAGTCTTGCAGAATTGAAAATTTTAAACACATGCATATAGATTAAACGTATTTTAGGTGAAGGTTGCCAATTTTCAAAATGTCCTGGAGAATAGAAAACAGTTAAATTTATCTTTGTAGCAAGGAGTAAAGGAAATTATGATTGGAGATTTGTGTGATACCACATAAGAGGAACCTTAGTTTTGAGGCTAAGAAGTTTTTTTTGTTTTGTTTTGTTTTGTTTTTTTGTTTATTTTTTTTCTCCTGTGTAATGGAAGCCATTATTTGAAGCAGCTAAGTTATGTGATTGAAACTGCAGGCCAATGTGATTAATCTGGCAATGATTTTATCAAGAGTTCAGCAAGCATGGAGAAAGCTAGGTCCCTGCCTTTGAGGAGTCACTTCATCTGTAAGAGCAGCAACAGAGCTAGAAATCTATTCCTATGAGGGTACACGGGAGGTCAGCTTACTCTAGTGAAGAAATGGAAAACATTCTGCAGGAAGTGACTCATGAACTGACTTTTGAGAGATGAGAAATGAACAGGTGAAGAAGGGAAATAGTTAAAATTTCTATGTGTATATAAATAGATTTTAAAAGGCATGAAACTGTAGTGGGTTTATGTAAGTTTACAAGAAAATGTATTCATGGAGCGTAAAGTGGAAATGTATTAATCGACAGAGAGTCTTAGAACAGGTCATGGAGAGCTTTGTAAGTCACAGTAAAGCACTTGAATTAAGGAACTTTGTAAAACAGACAAGGTGGAAACGCAACTGAAGCCTAGTGGCTATTGTAATAATCAAAATGATGGATGATGAGAACCTGAAGTTAATAATATCAAGTGAAGTTAGAAAGGATGTTACAGAAATAGAAGAGAGTTTGTGCTGGTGGATCTATGGGACATGCTAACTGGCTACATCTTCACTCAATAGACTTTTTTTTTAATACCCAACACATTTTAATCACTGAGGAAATACGTCAACAATACACTAATCAACAAAGTGAACACCAATTCTCCACCCTCATTAGGCTTCTATTCCTGGAGGAGGACTAAGTGAGAGGGTAAAAATAGAGTAAGATTTCATAAATGACTTTGTAGATGACTGTTTCCCAGTTAAAGTCTGGGCTTTGATTCCAAAGTTGACTCCATCTGTACTCAGCAGGTATCTGTTGCTGTTCCCAAGATCTTTTATTTTATGCTATTTTAAAATTAAATTCCATGCTCTGTTATCTACCCCTTTTCTCTTCAACTCTCATGGCTCTCAAACATACAACTTATATTTAAGATATTTCCCAGGCCGGGCGCGGTGGCTCAAGCCTGTAATCCCAGCACTTTGGGAGGCCGAGACGGGCGGATCACGAGGTCAGGAGATCGAGACCATCCTGGCTAACATGGTGAAACCCCGTCTCTACTAAAAAATACAAAAAATTAGCCGGGCGAGGTGGCGGGCGTCTGTGGTCCCAGCTACTCGGGAGGCTGAGGCAGGAGAATGGCGTGAACCCGGGAGGCGGAGCTTGCAGTGAGCTGAGATCCGGCCACTGTACTCCAGCCTGGGCGACAGAGCGAGACTCCGTCTCAAAAAAAAAAAAAAAAAAAAAAGATATTTCCCAAGAATCAGATCTTAGTGGTCAATTGCTTACTTTGTACAACCACCTGCACAAAATACCTGTTTTTTGCCTTAGTTTGATCAATTCTAAAATGCTGTATATTATCTTATCAGGCGTTCATGTTTTTGATCTTGAGCAATGGCGTTATCGTCCTTTATTCCACACATGTTTAAATTATTCTCAGGTTTGAGTGAGCTACAACTCCCCTTGCTCCTGTATTCCATTTTGGTCAATTTATCCTCTATTCCCCTCTGCCTGTTGGTATTGTTGATGCTGAGTTGGTTCTGGAACCAAAAGGAACTCAATATGTGTAAACATTCCCTTAAACTGATGAAAATAATTTAATGGTGCTGTTTTTTTTTTGCCTGAATGCATGACACAGAACTGATCACAGTTTTAATTATTCTGGTTTTAATCTCTGAAAGGTCATCTCCCTCCTTTCCCCAGGTTTATTTCTGACCTTCATAATCTCTCATTTGAGTTATCATTAATGTGTCAACTGGTTTATTTTAATTGCATCTTCATTTATTTTTCTAAGTCTTAGGCCTGATTGTGTCACTTTTCTACACAAAAATCAACAAGCATTTCTGCTAAACCCATCCCAAACAATCTATATCATACACAAGCACCACTACGTATAAAATGAAGAAAAAAATGCCCATGCATTTCTGTCCAGGTGAAGAAATTGCATGGCAGGCTCTGCATGGAAATGGGCTTTCTGTTTCAAGGGAAAGTGGAGGCAGAGACCCTATTCAAGGACATCAGGACAGTCATACTGCTTTGTCCTCTATTCTGCTCTACTTGTTGGTATTGTTGATGCTGAGTAGGTTCAGGAACCAAAAGGAAGTCAATGTGTGTGAATATTCCCTTAAACTGAAAAACACAATTTTTTTCTAGAATGCATGACACAGAATTGAGTGCTAACAAGCAATGGTGCAGCAACATTAGTCTATGTTTCCAAGTCCAGCAGGGCCCTTGCTGCACAGACAGTCAAGTGCTGCCCTGTGGAAAAACAAACCAAGGTGAAAAGCTATGTTGTATCTGCTCTTATGCCTGTCATCCCTATATTTGCATTATGTTTTGTATCCATGACTACATATGTTTGGAAATGTAAGTGTGTGTCCACTCCAATGCACTAACAAAATCCCCTCAAAAGATTGTAGACTTTAAGCCACACCACCATTCATCCAACATTGCCCTTCTAGTCTTCCCCTCTTCCCTGTTCAGCTGAAAGGCTATACCTAAGGAGACAATTATCTTCCCGACCTCTTCATTCCTTTTCCCAGTCTTCAGCATTCTGGCTCCTGTTACATCCTTATTTACCTTTTATTGTCCACCCTGAAACCCCATCCCTTCAAGAAAACCTTTCTCTATTCTCAGACGGAGAATAATCATTCTTTTTCTTTATTATGATGTGTTTTCTTTACACAAACTATAGTTGAATAAATGTTGAGGTAATTATACATTCATTGAGGGTAGAAAGTAGGTATTAATTATCATTATCTCCCCCACAACATACAGCACAGTGTTGGTCACATAATGGTATGCAACAAATATTGTTGGAATTAAGTTGAATAATTAAATTTCATTGTTAAGAAGTAAAGTCACTTTATAAAACAAATATTAAGGAAATCTTTTAAAAGTAGCAAAGAGTGATGAAAATGCAGAAGAAAAGATAACTCAGTATTAGTTAATGAAGAGTTTTAAGTACAATCTCTATATTACACTGATTGACTATCTCAGCATTACTCTTCAACAGGTTTAACACAATTCTTCAGAATTAAATACATTTAGAGGATATTGATAAGATAATGACAGTATCTTAAATTTACATAAAGTCTAGAAAAACAAGTATTTTTTTTGAGGCCAAGATAATATTAGTATAAATAAGTCTGTTTTATTTTTTTTTAACAAGGGTTTACCAAACTTCTCTTTCTGCGAGTTCAATTTGCATGGCCTCAGGCCAGGCAGTTCATGGAAGCACAACCTGTAATGTGAAGGAGCTATAGATTTTCTGCCTGTCTGCAGCCTTGCAATTGGGAAAGTTTTTTTTTTCCCAACAACTTCCCAAGTGCTTGTTGACCAGATTCATCTGTAGAGTGATATAAATGTGCATGTGCTACTAGGGATCCTTGTCAGGCCTCTGAGCCCAAGCCTCCATCGCATCCCCTGTGACTTGCACCTATACGCCCAGATGGCCTGAAATAACTGAAGAATCACAAAAGAAATGCAAATGTCCTGCCCCACCTTAACTGATGACATTCCACCACAAAAGAAGTGAAAATGGCCGGGTCCTTGCCTCAAGCGATAACATTACCTTGTGAAATTCCTTTTCCTGGCTCATCTTGGCTCAACAATCTCCCCCACTGAGCACCTTGTAACCAGAGAACAACCCCCCTTTGACTGTAATTTTCCTTTACCTACCCAAATCGTATAAAACGGCCCCACCCTTATCTCCCTTTGCTGACTCTCTTTTCGGAGACACAGCCAGCCTGCCCCCAAGTGAAATAAACAGCCATGTTGGTCACACAAAGCCTGTTTGGTGGTCTCTTCACATTGACGCGCATGACAATCCCTATGCTTATTTTCACAGACTCTGCATATGTAGGACTGGCTTGGAGTAGGGAAATACTGGTGTTCTGAAAGGCCTCAGTGATTTTTTTAAGCAATTCTGGTTGAAAAAAAATCACTGAGCTGAGAGATTTCATCAATAGCAGTACCCAAAGATGATTAATAAGCCCTCAAGTGGTGCTAATAGCAGTCACAGCACTGTCCTGAAAATAAAGGATGTCTCTCAAAAGTCAGTAAAGGGAAACAGTGTAGTGAAGACTGTCTTATCAGGCCTGACACTATTCCTGAAATTCCATGCACAGAGGGCACATAAAAAGGTGATCTCCAAAAGGATAATGTTGACATGAAAATATTTACCAATTAAAAAAATCTATAGTGTGCCTTTTCCATAAACCAATTTGTCAGTTTACGTTGCTATTGATAAGTGGTCATCCAAGTGAGATTTTGAAACCGAATATAGTCGAGATAGAATTAGGCAAGGGGACACTTTCTGATGCACTGGGCATTGTCTTCCAAGAAAAACCTAAAAACAGGCTCTCAAGGAAGAATGAAGATCCATTAAAAGAGAATTCCAATATGGTCAGTGTGTGAAATTCAAAGATTAGTATTTTCTTCGTATCAATTTATCTTGACATTTCTTTAAAAAATATAGTCTAGAAATTAACTCAAAAGAGAAACAGCAATCATGTGCGTGCACACACACACCACTGACTGTGATGGTTAAATTTATATGTCAACTTAGCTATGCCATGGGACTCAGATGTTTTGAAAGGGCATATCACAAGAATATTTCACATCAAAGCCTTTTGTAAAGTGTGTACCCTCCCCATTGCTAAACCTAGCAACAAGGTGAAATAGGGCAAGGTTGAAAAACAGCCCCCAGGACTAGCTCCAGAACAGACTGGATGAACAGGCCGGGTAAACGAGCCCTGCCCTGCAAGCCCCTGATAAACGTCATCAGTGTTTCAAAAGAGTAACTGAAATATCAGAAATGGCGGGAACCAATCATAATCAGCCAAGTTGCCTTGTTCAAATGTCAGCCAGTCATACGTCTGATTTGTACAAAATCCCCTATGACTCTGTGCCTGCTTACCCCTGACTATATAACGCTGTCCTGAGCCCAGTTGGGGAGCTCTTCAGCTCGTTCCACGACCAGCGTGAGAGTTCCAGGTTCGAACCTGCAATAAAGATCCTTGCCGTTTGGCTTTGACTCCAGACTCTGGTGGTCTTCTCTGGGGAATAAACGGTCTGGGCATAACAGTTTGGTCAAATGCCAGTCTGGACTCACTGTGAAGGTGTTTTTCAGGTGATATTAACATTTAAATCAGTACATTTTTGAGTAAAGCAGCTTGTACTCCATAATATGTGTGGGCCTCATTCAGTCAGTTGAAGGCCTTAAGAGAAAAAATAGAGAACCCTTAAGACCAAGGGAATTCTAGCTTCAGACTGCTTTCAGACTCAAGCTGCAATATCAACCATTCCCTAGGTTTCCAGCCTATCAGCTTACCCTGCAGATTTTGGATTTGACAGCCTCCACAATCACATGAGCCTAGTCCTTAAACACATACACACACACACACTCTCTCTTTCTCTCCCTCTCTCTCTCTCTGTCTCTCTCTCTCCCTTTCTCTCCCCCATCCCCTCTCTATTTTTCTCTCAATAGATAGATACACACAGTCTATTGGTTCTGCTTCTCTGGAGAAAATTCATTAATATATGGACAAATATAATTGAAAAATTACTTTGCAAATCTATTCATGAAACCAAAACCTATGTTAAAAAGAGAGTAGATAGATACCTAGCTTTATATAGGATGAAATGATAAGAGTTATTTTCTTTGGTGCCACTGTCAATCATCTTACAAATCTTATCACAGTTTGGGTTTGCATAAATCTTCTTTAGTAAAACTCTAGGAAGAAAGAGGAGACTGAAACAAACACCAGACTGTAATCTCAGTTTGAGTTAGTAAATATAACCTTGGTCAATGAGAATATTTTCTTTGAACTGGGAGGAAGTAAAACTTCATTTATTGGGGATATCTTTGGTTCTCATTGTGCTGTGAATTTTTTTATGCAGGACAAGAACTGAGGACTGGAGCCTTTCCTGCCACTCCTCGCATGTTGTATACATCCTGCCATCTGACAATCTGGTGCTTTTCACAAACACCCAATCACACATGTTAAACACCTTCTCCCTTGCCCCATCTCCCAACATCCACGTAGTACACTCCTTATACAATGCTCAAGGACCGTCTTTCCATATTACTTTCTGCATTGCTCACTACAGGAGTCATATGAAGCTTTTTTGTTGTAATCTTTCTGACTAAAAAAAGTGTAGGCTGTGTGCAGGTGACTGTATTTAAGATGAAGGGCTCTACAAAGAAATATAGAAAGTAAAAGCAGCTGCCTAGCACCAACTGCAATAGAAAGACAGCTGCTTTCTTTACATGGAGGTGGAATAAAGCTCACTTCTAGGCAGCAGTTGTTACTGCAGCAGTCACTATCTAGGCTAATCTCCCACCATTTCAACAATTATTTGAAGGACAAAAGGAAAATGACTGAGTTCCTGCATGAAACACAAGTAATGACTTTCCTTCTTTTCATGGTTCATTCCTCAAGATAGGAGATATGTTCATCCCAAAAAGAAACGAACATCTTCTTGATTAATAGCAGCTACTTGCACTTGAAGAAGATGAGATGGACCATCATACTTATTTAAAAAGAAACAATTGTGGTCATTATTTCAGAAGTGAGGTCATCTCACATAACTTTTCTTAAGGTGTCATACTATTCTACTTTAGAAGCATGAGTCTTCAGTACCTTCAAATTATAATCAGGACTTTGAGGGGGTTATCACCCTTTCATATTTTCACTTAAAATACCTTTTAGATATAGTGTGCCTTTTGTAAACAAAATACATATAAAAATATTGCTTTTCCCACAGCACCAGTGTAGTAATTCTATGTTAGACGTAGACACCTCTTATTAGGGAGAGGTAACAAAGAGGGAATTACTAAACCATGATCAAAAACCAGCTCTCATGTGGTCCCCACACTGTTGGTTTTGTGAAACTGAAGTTATTATCACCTCTCCAGGCTAAGGGGATAGCAGAGAATGGGCATAGAGGAGAGTGAGGCAGGTCTGTTGAGGTGAGTGCTCAGAAAATGCTCATCTTAGTTCCAGGAAACTTTAAAGGGTAAATTTCATCAAGTAAAAGCAACCTTTCAGTATTCCCTAGACTAAACTGTGAAACATTTGTGAAAAGCATAAAATCCTTATTTATGGTAGGAATGTTTGAAATTCAAAAGATAAATGCCATTCAGAATGCAAGTATGTTCTAGGTATCTAATATGTAATGGGACACAGCTGTACTAACAGTCACTGAACCAGAGGCCTCTCTATATCATGTCATTAGTTGGCTTGTTATAAGCTGATTTTCTAGCCCTTTTTATAAGGGCCACTGGGGTAAAAAATAAATATATCATGCACTGAACATCTGTGGTTCTGTCACAAAGCACCACTCATATCAACTTTCAAGCTATATCTTAGGCTACACATGACACCCTTTAAAAATGGATCTTAACAAAAAGTATAGATCAGCAATTCATAGGTCTTTCTTTCCGAAGAGAGCCAAAGGCCTTATCTGTGCCTTGGGCAACACTAATGGCATCTTCTTTCCCATCGTTTTAGTGTAGTCTTTTGAGTTGAAAAACCATATGTGCACCCTAGGTAAGATTCTGAAAATGAATATTTTATATGCAAGATGTTAACAGAAGAAAGACTTGCCAAGTGCCCAAACCATTGACTCAGTAAGTTGCCATAATTGTGAGTTAGCATTTAAGGGCACATGTTCACTAGCAATTCCTGCCTGAGCCACTTTTTAAATAAACCTATCTGTTCATATGAGAAATGATTGGTTACAATTTTTTTCATTGGTCAGATAAAAAGTAATGCCAGTCACCTTTGAAATAATACATGAGAAGTGAATTAAATATTTGAAATTACACAGGAAATTTGATTAGTTATAAAATAATTTAAAAACTGCAAACATTGTTAATTTACTCAGTAAAATAAATAATAAGAATAATATGAGTATAGTTATAAGATGCTTGTTTTTGATGTTCCCCTCTGTGTCCATGTGTTCTCAAGGCAAGGGTGTAAAAAGAAATGCAGTTGGGAGCATTTTCAATCATCTGGGCAAGATGATGTTACCAGGGCGGTCACAATGGAACTGTAAGAAGTGGTGAGATTCTTGTGATATTTTGAAGGCATGTTTTATAGAATATGCTGATGTAGATATACAGTTTGAGAGAAACAGAAGAGCCAATTGACTCCAACAGCTTTGACTGGAATAACTAAAAGCATAGAGTTGCAATTACCTGAAACGGCAAGGCCTGTGGGTTAGTGATCCTTATAAGCAATTGCCAGTGAGGTAGTATTGATAGGAATCAGTCTATTACTCACAGTGCTCCATATTCACCCATGGTGGTTGGTGAAATAATTTTAGGTGTCACGTGGATAAGCATTTATTATCCAATTAGCCATAAATTTTTGGCAAGTAATATTAGTTTTCTATTTATAGGAGAAAACTGTTTTCACATTTCAGAGCAAAACAAAACAAAACAAAATAAGAGAGGCTTGATTTAGCACATTATGTTATAGGAGTCCTAGTGGCATATGAATGAAGCAAAATTCCTAAAAGCAGTAAGTTGTTTACTGAAATTCAGAAATTACTGGTGCACTGGAAAGATCTAGGTTCAAATTGTCCTTAGCAACTTGAGTTAGAGAAACAGGACTAGCAAACTCTTGAAAAGTTTCTTCTAAAAATAAGAGTAATAATGTCTTTATTACAGGGTTGATTTAAGGCTTAAATGATACCTCAAAAATGCCCAGTACAGTACAGTGTTGGCTGTTAGTTTAAATAATGAATATTCTGATTTTGAATGAGGGCAACAATTCCCTTATGCTACTGCAACAATCCAAAGATAGGCACACACACACACACACACACACACACACACACACACACACTATATAATGCTTGCCAGTTCATCTAAAGAAGAGATGGCTACTGACAGTAGAGGAATATATATTATCTGAAAATGTATCACAATTTAAAAAACATCATACAGTGCTAAAAATTACAGTAAATAGTGTGTAAATACCAGTATTACACGTGAAATGTACATAAATTATAAAATCTCCCTAAGTACTATCCAAGAAGACAGTTAAATTCTTACTTCTCAACAAAGCGTGCATGTAGATTAACATAGATAAAATAGTGGATTTTTCCTTTATATCTTTTTTGAAACTCATTTTAATCATTTCTAATTTTCATACAGAGAAAGCAATATCTTTTAACTTTCACAAATAGGCAATGTTTGTAAATGTGTATGTCTTAACAAATATTAGCAGACCAGTAAAACCTGACTTACTATTATGTTAGCAGCACCAAATTATGGCCATGTATCTTCAAAACAATTATAATTCATAATTAAAATGATTATTCTGATCATTTCTAAACTTCTGACATTTTCTTTATTTGAAATGAAGAGTTACTTTTTTTTTTTGAGACAGAGTCTTGCTCTGTCGCCCAGGCTGGAGTGCAGGGGCGTGGTCTCCCCTCACTGCAAGCTCTGCTTCCCGGGTTCACGCCATTCTCCTGCCTCAGCCTCCCAGGTAGCTGGGACTACAGGCGCCTGCCACCGCGCCTGGCTAATTTTTTTTTTTTTTGTATTTTTAGTAGAGACTGTTAGCCAGAATGGTGTTGATCTCCTGACCTCGTGATCCGCCCGTCTTGGCCTCCCAAAGTGCTGGGATTACAGGCTTGAGCCACCGCGCCCAGCCAAGGAGTTACTTTCATACTAATTCCTGTTGATTATATTTTAAAGCATTCTAATTTCATATACTTCATGTGGTAACTGTCTATTTAACTAGAGTATTTAATTCCAAACTAATAACAATAAGCTTAATCAAATAGGTAAGTAAATGGACAGATAGACAAATAAGTCAGACTAACATGGAGAGTTTTACTGCAAAACTTTAAACATTTGTTCTTGTCCCATTATTATAAGTTCACATATTCTATGTGCTTTTATAAACCAGATACATGCAATTGAGAGATCATTAAAATATGCATGCAATTATCATTGAATTTGTACATAACTTAAAGCATTTCATTTACTTTCCTTCTCTTTAGTGAAAAACTTTGGGACAGTTTGCCAGTTTTCTAGCATCACATGTAATAAGTAGGTTTTTCTTTTCTTCCTCTGCTTTAGTAATGAAAAAAAGAAGATAAAGCGATTACACATAATTTCATATAATCTGTGAATTCAAGACCAATCTGTTTCATTGGGTGGCTTCATTGAGCTGTTGATGCTTTTTGAATTCTCTTGGCAGCTGGCTTTGCCTGTCTTTTCTTGGCCAAACCAATCAATTTCATGCTGTGTTCATGAAACCTTTTAAGATGTCCTAAACTGAGAGCTCCTTAAAAGTAGTGACCACATCTTAATCATCATTTTATCCCAGTAGATCCAGTATAGTAACTGGCTCATACTAAGGGCTTAGTCAATTCTCAGGGAACAGAAAAAGGCAATTAATTGTGTTATTTATTGCCAAAGAAAACCTGGAGTTATCTAAATGGTTTTTTTTTTTCTTTTTTAGAACGCATTTACTGCTAAATGTTCCAAATGTTTATCAAAGATATTAACTACCAAGTATTGATCACTTAATAAGCAGCCAGCACCACACAAGGTACTTACATATGCTTTTTTTCTTGAGTTCACAATATCTCAATGTAGGTATAATCCTTATTTAACAGATGAGATGGTTAAGAAAAAGACTATCCTGTTCAAATATTTTAGTAAAACAGTCTTTCTTCTTACATATCTGTTAGACTTCATATACTTTCTAGAATTTTATTCTTTCTAGATCTTTATATTCTTAATTTATACATGTACATGTATACACACGCACATGAATATAAAAATACAAACACGTACACATATGAATAGTTGTAAAACCTAGTTCTTTAGCTGTATTATATTAGGATTTTAATAAGGACATCTAACTTATGTCTGCAATAATAAGAATTTGTAAAAGCAGCTTAGAATGGAAACATACTTAAGGGAAGATGGATGGGATTTTTTTCAAACTTTTCAGATATAAAAATGTCAAATTAAAATAAAGTTTTTAACTATATCCGTTCAAATCAAGAGAAAAGTATGCTATGTTCTTAGCCTAGGTGTTTTATTTTAACTGGGAGTTAATGTAACAGTAGTCAATGTATCCCAGATATCAACTTTGAAAAACCTTTTGAAACCATTTCAATAGAAGAGAAATAAAACAAGCTTTACTAAGTGACATAGAAATAGAGAATGTTATTTTTTGATATGTTGAAAACCTGCATAAATATCCATAACATGTACTTCATTTTAGAGGATATATACCCAATTGCCCTTGTTCAATGGACAAAGACAAACTTTGCCCACAAAATATATTCAAATAGCATGATAAACTAAACAAATACAAGTAAAGATGCAACGATTTTCTTTCTTTAAAATATCTGTGGTATGCACAATTAATTTTGGGGTCATCTGACATTCTCATCTTGGAATTACAGTAAATCTATTAAAATAAACTTGTAGAAAAAGCCAGTAACTAACCTTCTAGTGATTAAAAATTAAAAAGTGAGCACTTCCTAAGTGGTTGTAAAATCTTTTCCTCCTGTCACAACCTGGGCCTTGGTAAAGTGTATTATTCTAACTCTCTATCCAGAATGATTATTAGAACATTTGTTGTCACCTGGTTTATTACCATATCACCGTCTATTTTCTTTAATCTTTGCCAGTATCCTTTGCTTGACTGTCCTTTTTTTTTTTTGACGCTCTTTCACAGGCTGGAGTGCAATGGTGCAGTCTCGGCCCACTGCAACCTCCACCTCCCGGGTTCAAGCTATTCTCCTGCCTCAGCCTTCCGAGTAGCTGGGATTACAGATGCACAACCAGCGACCACACCCAGCTAATTTTTGTATTTTCAGTAGTGACAGGGTTTCACTATGTTTACCATGATGGTTTCGATCTCCTGACCTCCTGATCCGCCCACCTTGGCCTCCCAAAGTGTTGATTGTCCTTTCATTAGTCTTACCAATTTCTTATTTTATGTGTGCCTTTGGTTCTTGTTCTAGCCCACTTGAGACATATAGGCCAATAGGTATAACTTTCTTTTTTTTTTTTTTTTTGAGACGGAGTCTTGCTCTGTCGCCCTGGCTGGAGTGCAGTGGCCGGATCTCAGCTCACTGCAAGCTCCGCCTCCCGGGTTCCTGCCATTCTCCTGCCTCAGCCTCCGGAGTAGCTGGGACTACAGGTGCCCGCCACGTCACACAGCTAATTTTTTGTATTTTTAGTAGAGACGGGGTTTCACCATGTTAGCCAGGATGGTCTCGATCTCCTGACCTCGTGATCCTCCCGCCTCGGCCTCCCAAAGTGCTGGGATTACAGGCGTGAGCCACCGTGCCCTGCCCACTTTGTTTTTCAAATACCTTTTTTTTCCCAGGGCATATTTGCTTCATTATAAATAAACAGTGGATTATTTTTTCATAAGTACATGATACAATGTGCATTAACTTAGTTTCCTAGAATATATAACTGGAAGGAAACTTAGAAATGGTCTAGTACAAATGTTAAATTTCATAGAAAGATAAAGCAATAGCTCTGACCTACTCTGAGACCCAATCAGAGAGGGATCATAGATGAATATTTACTTCTTTTGACACCCATTCCAGATCTCTTCCTACTCAGGCACATGGCCTTGCCTTTAAAGCTATTTCTTGGGAAAAGCTTGTGACCAGAGACAGATTTTTTTTTCTGTTAGTTTGTTATAATTATTTTTTTTCCAATTGAAATGAAAATGTAAAGGAGTAAGAGGTTATTTCTGGATGATGAATTGTCAAGACAAGTGTTTTGAAATTAGCATTGATTAATAGTAAATACCATCATGTGAAATTTTGATTTCAAAGAAGAAATCACACTACCTGTGTACCAGGCATTCAAGATTTTGCTATAATATAATAACCATCTTTATATATTTCTTTCTTCAGCCTTACTTGGGTTTTGTGCAAAGTCTCTCCTTTGCAACCTATAGGAAGAAGAATATATAGAGAAGGGCTCTGGAGTTGTGTGGTCATGGACAAGACACTTACTCACTTCTAGCCATATAAAATTGTTGTAGGATTGAATAAGATAATTACATAAAGGACTTGCGTGTAGTGCTAATCATGTCAAGAGGAGTTAGGTCAGCAGTTAATAATAATAATAATAGTAATGATAATAAAGGAGCAGAAAATATGAACTTCTCACCTTTTTGGCCTTTGCATTCTTTTACTTGGTGCGAATGGTATAGAATGTCAGGGCCCCTGCTTATGGGGGTGCCATACCTCATAGTCACAGTCTTTGTAATTTGGACAGTTATTGCAATAATTTCCTGACAGATATCTACAAAGTCACTTAAGAAAGGGATGCATGTTTGTTTTTCTATTTGAACACTGGTACTATATTGATAGGATTATAAAGTCAGAATACTGGGCTACATAATGGTTATTAACACTGAGCTAATACTTTGGGAGATGCTGCAATATAATTAAGAATTTATTATGAAAGAGTTTTGCCAGTGGTAGTAATATATCTGCTTTTGGAAACAACACATTTTTTTTTTCTTTCTAAATACTTGCATTTATTAAATTTCTCATTTACTCACATGCAATGCTAGTATATCCTAAGGGCTATATTTCAGTTAACTTTAGGGAGGTAGAACACGTTTAAAGTATAAAATATGATTTTATTGTGATTTGAGACTAAAAATGTTCTCCTCGGAAAATAAGGATGAGAAAATTTTCTGTGAATTAAATATTTTTTTTGCTCTTGGGGGAATATAGTTAACATACAACGAGTTAGCAGCAAAAGGCTAATTCTTTCTTAATTTCCATGTGCTTTAGTTAACACTATATTTACTCCTTTAACTGGTTATTAATATTCTTTTTCCAGTGAGAACTCTTGAATGAAAGGTGTAATCAAACCCTTCCGGGTACATGTCTTCTCCATTAATTCGAGTCGTATATAACATCAGAAATGAAGACAGGATGAAAATTCAGTTTAGACTCATGAAGCTCTCCAACTGCCTTCCTTAGCTCATGTTCCATTTTGTTATGGCCTCTAAGCTTATATAAGGGTTTTGAATAACTGTCAGGACAATATATGGTTTTTGTTTTTGTACAGCTTATTGCTCACTCTACAGATATGTACTGTGCCTCCATACAGGGTGTGATGGCTGAAAGTCATCATTAATGTGTTAAATGACGTGGAAGGCTTCGGCCACACTATGACACGTCACTGCAGAGTGATATTCCCAGATGCACAGGTATCTGTCTCGATTTCAAAACAGGAAGAAGCTAAATTGATGTACTGTGAAATCATAATGTATATAACCACTTACAATCTCGGGGCCAAATTCAGACCTGATTTGTTTGTTGAAATAAACAAAATGTTAAGACTTGGATTTTTAGGTTTCATTAATCATACAATGAAACAAAGAGAAGGATGCAAACAAAGAGAAGGATGAAACAAAGAGAAGGATGCAACATTACTAAAGTCGTGTGAGGTTCACTATTTTCTTAGGTGATTTTCATTATGTTTAAAGTTTCTGATTCACTACATTGGCGCTGAAAACTGTCAACCTTTGTGTTCTGAAAGAATTCATGTAGATCCTTCTGGTGTTCTGGTGTTTAATTCATTTCCAAGGAGTATAATTACATGGCAACATACAGTTCTATAAGGACTATACAACAGGTGGCCATAGTTTAATGGTAGATTCAGTTAAGCACTTATTCTACCTTTATTTTAAAATGTTTGCTTCTTCAGAAATGCTGAAGCCTGACTGATGTCTTTAACATGAGTTATTTCTTTGTCATATCTACATACACTAAGTCCCAAAAGAAAAATAACGTGGCTAGAGGAAACATATTCCAGAATGAAACCTACAGAAAACTTAGAAATATTTACTTTATCAAATGCAAAAAAAATACAGTGGATTCTTGCCCCGCCCCACTCCGCCTCGCCTCGCCCCGCC
>NW_012121043.1:6735288-6747014 GCF_000951035.1 Colobus angolensis palliatus | reverse complement strand
ACTTAAAACTGTCATACCTTTGGGTCACTTGCTAAATGGGCCAGAGTAACACACCCAAATGGGGAATGTGTTCCCTCCAAAATCCAAGTAGGCTTACTAGGCATTGTACCTTTTTCTTGGTTGTAGAAGGGGCCAAAGTCAGTGGCTGCATACCAGGTACCAAGTGTGTCAATGTGTTCAGGTAGTGAAACCACATCTGGTACAGCAGCTGCAATTGGAGTCACCACTAGGTTAAGCTCATGATAATCCACTGTAATTCTCCAAGATTCATGTGTCTTCTGCACAGACCAAATGGAAGAGTTGAATTGGGATGTGGTGGGAATCACCACCCCTGCATCCCCTTTGCCTCGCCTCGCCTCGCCCCGCCCCGCCCCGCCTGGCCTCTTTTGAGACAGACTCTGGCTCTCTTGCCTAGGCTGGAGTGCAATGGCGCGATCTCAGCTCACTACAACCTCTGCCTCCTGGGTTCAAGCAATTCTCCCACCTCAGTCTCCCGAGTAGCTGGAATTACAGGCATCTGGCATCGTGCGTGGCTAATTTTTGTAGTGACAGGGTTTCAGCATGTTGACCAGGCTGGTCTTGAATTCCTGACCTCAAGTGATCTGTCTGCCTCGGCCTCCCAAAGTGCTGGAATTACAGACATGAGCCACCGCACCTGGTCTAGCGTGGATTCTAAATTTAGTCAAAGGGCTCTAATATTTTAGGGTTCATTTTTTAAAGTATGTATTGTTTATTTAACATTTACTAAATATATCTACTTTCTTTAACCAATGGATACTACTGCTTTATTCTGTGAAATAAAAGGCCATAAAACCATGACTGAGAAAGCCTCTAAACGTTTTTGATAGTGAGTGCATAGTGGTCTTAAAGGTCAAACCTAATTAATTGACTAAAATTATACTAGACAACGTTTTGAATTGTAGTCCCAGAATGCCAAAAAATAAATTAAAAATAAAAATAATTATTGGATTTCTAGTTTAATCCCTTCATGTGATGGATGGCAATTTTCAGCCAGAAGAAAGGAAAGGGTTTATCTAAGAGGATAAGATGGAGGTTGTCTTTGATCATCAAATTAAGTAGATAATAGAGGTCATTCTGTTTAAAGCAGAGGATAGGAATTCCTTCATTATATCTAACAGTTTCAAAGATTTTTTCCTTTACACAAATTAGTGTACCTTCAATTGAAAATCTACGTAAAATGAAGTCATGTTCTGTTTAAAATATCATAATTTGCTGATACTTTTTGAATGGAATGGCAACTCTGAAATTCCTTGTGTCATATCCAGCACCTGGGAAGCCCTGGCAATAAGTGTTGGTCTTCTTCTCCATTCTTTTTTTCTTTTCTTTTTTTTTTTTTTTTGCGTCTACCTTGAATTTACAGAAAATTACTTATTGTTATGGATGGGAACTATATTATATCAGTATATGCTATTATATTATTATAAATATGAACTGGAGGTAAACAGAACATCAATTTGTTTTTGCCACTGGGATATGAGGAAAACAATGAACAGAAGTTGGCTAGTATCTTCAGATGAGATTATAGTACAGAACAATGCTAATGTCTTGATTTTAATAAGTATATTGAGACTATGTAAAAGCATGATTGCTGTTAAGAAATTCTCACTGAAGTGTTCAGGAGGAAAGGGGCATAATATCTGCTAGTGGTTCAGAAATAAGTAACATTTACATAGAGAGAGAGATGGGGGTGGGATTATAAAGCACTTGGAATAAATTATTAATCTAGGAGAAATCTGTGTGAAGGTATATAGGCATAATGTACACTATTGTGATGTTTTCACACATGTGAACAAATCCAATTTTATGATAGAAATTGTACACACACACGTTGAATTCCAATAGGGTAAACTGGAAAAGGAAGGAAATGTCAATTTAATCAGAAGTTTGCTGTCTTGATGAAATGTTGAAAAAGCTTCTCAGGATCCAAGTAGTAAAATAAGAGTAGAGGTGGACCTCAAAACCCCAAGGCCACATAAATTCTCTATTAGTGCTCCTTATTCTAGTCTGACATCATTATATGCTATAGGATACTGGAAAAGGGCAGATTCTATAATGGCAGTTAAGAATGAACAGACATACGTATTCCACTAGTGGAATGATTGTTTTTGTCCAGGAGAGAAAAGATTAATATACTCATTCCATGAAAGAAAACAAAAGGTAGCAATTTATGTCATGTTATAACTTTGAAGATTTTTGTTTTGTAATCTGCAATTCTTTCTTTACTTGTTTGACTGATGGACTAACAGATACAATCTTTATATGGAGGCCTACCTTCTTATCTAACTGACATACTTTGTGAAAGTACCAAGAGCTGAGAACTAATATCCGAATTTACAACATAATCTCCTACAATTTAGAAGGTGCCTTATCATTTGATCATCACGAGGCTTTTACAGTGTAATCAAGAGAAGAATCAACAAACTCGACCTCACAAACTAAATTAAAAAGGACACATTCATGCTTCCGCTTTATATCCACATCAAATATAGAGAGGCTGGGAGGATTTTAAACACCGTGGCATCATATCTGCCACAGCCATGTCCTTCCTGTGGTAGGAGCTCATTTTCCAAGGCTACCAGTCCATTAACCTTCACAAGAGCAAAAATAAAGCAAAACAAAGAAACGCTCCCTTTAGAAAGGGCATTGCTTCTAATCATGCTTATATATCTTACTCTGGAGATTCAAAGATAGAACAAAGACCTGTATCTCCCCAGGCACAGAAAATGATGCAGACATCCTGAAACAAATATATTAAATGCCTGGTGGTGCATATTATAAACACATTTGTGATTTTTTTTTTAAAGGGAAAGAGACTAGGGTAAGTAACTTATATCGCCCTTACTGAATCTGTCATAAACAGTGATTTGTAACTGGGAGGGCCAAAGTATCAACCTCATTTATTTTTTAATGTCTTGATCTGGTCTTGGTTGCCAATTTACCTAGATTCATTCACTGCATATATTTGGAACTATTAGTTTCCTGATAAATGCATTGTCAGAAAGCCAGGGGGAATGATAAGATAGGAAATAAGGAGCTCTTGCTTGTTTTTGTACAATTCTGTTTGACTTAAGAGATAATTATAACACAGATTGATGCTATGATTTTAAACAAGGTAGTAAATCAGCTTGAAATATAGGGCTCCAGAAAGCCATTTGCCACATGATTACAGTTTGTTAAGAATTCCTGTGTTCGCTGAAGATGAGAAGCCATAATCATGCAATATACAGCAACAGTATTGCAGTACTCATTTTTTCCCCATAGAAGATAGTTAAATAAACCTACGTTACAAACTTTTAAATATCATTAGTTACAAAGTATAAATATCACTACTGAAGCAAAGCAAAGCATATGCTGGTTGGTCTGGGATCTAGCTTCAAATGGGAGAAATTACAGATTCAGTGAGCAAGATTAAAGTAATGATGCAGGGCACTTCATTTAAAATTCATGTATTTTCCACAAATTAAGTTTACTTATCATCATGAGGAATATAAAAATATAAGATTTTCATCAATATATGAGACCTGAAGCAAAGTGGAAACGAAAGAGAAATTTAGAATCAGAAAGATACATATTTGAACATGGATGGACTCTGCCATGGCTTGTATTTAAAATATCTATCCACCACCATGGGGAAGACGGGGGCCCCTCAAGAAAGATGGGTGCTAGCCAAAGGCTCCGGATACCCCTCTTATGAAAGGATTTATCCCTTTGGTTGCTGAATGATAGGGATAATGGACATGGACCTGACATACTGAGTTTAGGGGGCTACTCAGTTTATGTGAGAAATTAACCAGTAGAGATGCATTTCTATAATAACCTCAGGAATAGATACAACTACATTTAACCAGTAGGTAAATAGATGAAAATGTTAACAACCAGCAGAGTCATATTGATGCATACTTGCTTTTGTAGATGACACTTATTGTGTGTCTTTGCTAGTTGAACTAAACTTTCTGAGTAAGCCAAGTAATGGAGATGGAATGTGCTTTTTTTTGGCTCATTATTTGGCTACTAGAAGACCTAGGTGATAAGATAATTTAGTCATTTCTGGTTTCCTTTTGCCTAGAGCATCCAGGCCACATTCTTATATTCTCAGAGCAAAGGGTGATTCCCACCAGGGACCAGAGGGATTTCCATAATGTAAGCCAAATGAAAAGCAGAAGCCGAGTTTATACTCAATCTTGACAACCAGCTCAGAGGTGACCCCACCTGGGAGAGGACTGGAGAATCTGTAGTTCTCCGGAGAATCAGAATGGCATTTTGTCTGTCTCTTCCCTCTCCCTTTGGCTGCAATGTTTGTTTTTTTGTGTGAAAAAATAAAACAATAATATCTCTAAATTGAGCTTCTTGGAATGTATACCTAATGATGACACTTTGTAGCAATAATTAAGAACAACAAATACCTATCAGTTTAACTTTTTATAAGACATTTTTATTACAAAAGAAAACTGTTTATTATTCATTTATCAGTTGTCAATATTGAAAAATTGTTATATCTCAAAGGGGCATTATTTCTATGTAACATATAATCGATCTATATCTTCGAGCGATTCACAATTAAAATCCCAAAAGTAAAATCCTTAGGTAATGTACATAGAGAATTCAAAGGTTGATTAAAAAGAAATGATTTACTAACAGTAAAAAAAGGGAGAGAGAGACAAATCGTGGATGTAAGATAAAGAAAGATGAGGTGTTTGTATGCTTGTTTAATTTTTCCATTTCATATTAAGGAGACTTTGCCTACAACCTTCAAATGTAAGATTTTTTGTTTAATTGGGAAAAGATTGTCAGTGGAAAATACAGTTGATGAAATCACCTATCAATTCATTTCAGGAAATTATTTAAATTAATGATTCTAACTGTTTTTTAACAAGAGCTCTTTTTACAATGCTTCTTTCTAAATTTAACATTTTGAATTTTTAACGTAAAGCTGTATGTATTAAATAAAATTGGTTATTTTCTTATTATTAACTAAGCAGAGATTTATAACTATCAGTTATAACACATAGAGCTTCTTAGAAGTATAAAATAACAAAATAATATGTAAAATATCTAATTTTAACTAAGCTGAAGATATTTATAATTTTTCATATCCTGCATAACTTTTTTTAAGCTAAGATTCATTTCCTAAGTTCCCTGAAATACAAAAATGTTTCCCCTAAGGAGCCTCCCTACTACTATCTGAGAGCCTCAAACATTTAAGGATTTCAAATTGTGAAACAATGGGTATAAACTAGTTTAATAATCACCTAACAAATATGGTTTATTCTCACTTGAAGAATTAAATTATTTAATGTGCCATAACTGTATAAATGTGTTAGAAGGCAAAATCTTGGGGCTCTATCAAATCTTTTTTTTCTTCCACCCAGTTTTCCACTCTCTGTCAAAACCATTACTCGGACATGATATGATAGGAGTAAGAAACATCTAGTATTTACTCACCAGCCTGATTAGTTGTGATGCTGACCGCAGCAAACTGTCTCGGTGGGGAGCTCAGCTCTGACACCCCATTAATGGCATCAATCTCAAAGGTGTAGTTAGTATGTGCCAGGAGGTCTGTCACTGTCACTGTGGTGTTGGTGAGTCCAAACTGTCGAGGGAGGAAGCGGACATTTGGGCTGCATGGCTCACACTGTTTTATATTCCACCCACATTTTTTACATATGATGTTGAAGGTAACATCTTTCCGGCCTCCTGTGTCCAGGGGCCAACTCCAGTCCAGGATAACTGAGGTCTCGTTTATATTAGAGATAACATTTCTTGGTGAAGATGGAGGTCCTGCAAAGTAGTTCAACAAAGATTAATGAGCCTCAATTCTGTTTTCTACTACAAGGGAAATAGATAATTTACAATGGAACTGAAAGAGATAAATAACTATCCTTTCTTTATTATCAACTTTCAGTTCATCCTTAGAGGATCCAAGAGATTATAGACACATGGACTGAAGAACACTGTCTTCCCCAAGCTGTGAATAGGGGAGTTTTGACTCAAGGGTAAGGATACATTCACAAAGTCTAACAAAATAACTCACCACTATGTTCAAAACCCTTGTGAATAGTTACGAAAACTTTAGTATTAGTTTTATAAATCTTAGTCCTTTTTCCCTATGACCTATGACCAACATACAGCAAGAGGGAATAGAAATGTAAAAACATAAATCCCTGTCTATAACCTCCCCTATCCTGTCATATGTAATGCAGGATCTAAACAAGACACAGAAAATGTTCTCTCTTTCTGGGGGTTGTGTTGCAGGAAATGCTTTAAAATATAATTCATTTTGTATGATAAATGTTGCATTTGTGGTGAGCCAAGCATGGAGAGTGAAGCAGAGAAAGCTTTCAATTTGCACACGGGCAACAGAAGGAAATGGGCCAAATGCTTTAAAACAAAAACAAACAGCACAGTAACAAGAAGAAAACGAAACAAACAAAACAAACATGGAGGCATGGGTTGCAGCAAAACTACTCACGGGTACAAGCCATGGATGGAGGGTCTTTGTCTGCCCGGAAGTAATTATTCTCACACCTGCAGTTCACTGAACCATCTTCCTGAGTAGAACTGTGAGGTGGGCACTTAGCACACTTCATATTACCATCCAACGCCTTGTAGAAACCTGGTCGGCAAGCTACAAACAAAATGACTCTCTTTTAAAAGTCTGTGATGATTTTTTTGAAAATATGTAAAACAGATTTAAGTAAGTTCGAATATGAATTTATTATAAATAAAAATCAAGTTTTTTCCTCCAAGAATTTACAGAAGCAAATGATAGGGCCTACTGTAGTTTTTCTGCATATATGCTTGAATTTGCACCAAATGTTAAGAAACACACACACACACACACACACACACACACACACACACACACACAAGATTTAGATTATTTTGGCACTAGTGTATGATGAAATTTCCAGCTTATGTTTTCACAGCTTTACTTGGCATTGGACTATTTGTGGAGAAAATAAAGCAAAACCATGTCACCATGTAGTAATTCCCTTTTTAAAACATGATGCAATGCATATACTATCTGCACTGCAGTAAGCAGTATACTAACATTGACTTGTTTTCTAATTGCTCTGCGGGTACAACTTTGTCTCACAAAGTGTAAGCAACTAAAAGAAGAGATCATGGCTTCCTGTATATTTTTAAGATTCTTGATAAATAACTTTCATGAGCTACAATATTTTTTTCTGGCTTGACAGTATTTTTCCTTACCTCTTATGGCAATGGCCTAAAATAAAAATTTCAATGTATTCCTTTGTCTATATCTGAAATACAGAAGGATATACAGTTCCTATTTAAACTAATACACTTATGAACTGTTACTAGATGAGAGCTCTTATAATAACCGTGTTATCTTTTTAATTTCTGGCCATATCTCTGCATAAAATGATTTTTGTAAGCCTATTGAACTGGTTATCGAACACTGATTTCAGCTTATACTTTAGTGTTCAGCATCTATTTACTGTTTCACAGAGATATGCCTAATCTGCCTCTACTATATTATTTTCATTTTGTCTGACAGAAAATTCAAAATGCTGCATTACTTCTTTTGATTCATTTTCATAATTACACTGAGAACTAAAATCATAGTGAAAATTCCAACAAGAAGTCTCTAATCATTCATTTGAGAAGGAATTTGGGATCTAAATTTTAGATCCAAGCTCATCCTTGGAAGTCAATAATTACTAAAACTTCTAAAGCTCAATTTCAGTGCCACATTTGGACTTGATGATTTATAGAACTTATATAGACTTGAAGATTTACAGAATTATATATAGAATAGGCCCTACAGATGGTCATTACATTCTAGAATTTTCTTACACTAACTTCATATTGTGAAGAGAAGATTATTTGCATTAAAGTAAAACCCGTGTGGACAAATCAATATTTATAATCACTAAATACGTTTCTGAAAAGAAACACAATATATCCATTGTAGAATATCTTCTTACTGAAAGTTTCTTAAAATAAGACAAGGGAAATACCCTGCCAAAATAAACTACTGAAATAACTTAAAATGATAGCAATCATTAATCTAGTCTTACAGTTTTCTAGTTCCTACTAAGAATGGCTGGCTGATCTAGGACCAATTTCCAATATACTGAACAACTTTTGGTGTCACATTGAGATCCATTCCATGTAGCCATATAGTCAATTCTACTGCCCTAATGATTATAACTTTTCTTTTTCTTTCTTTTTCTTTTTCTTTTTTCTTTTCTTTTTTTTTGAGACAGAGTCTCACTCTGTCATCCAGGCTGGAGTGCAGTGGCACAATGTCGGCTCACTGCAATCTCCGCTTTCCAGGTTCAAGCTATTCTCCTGCCTTAGCCTCCTGAGTAGCTGGGATTACAGGCATGTGCCACCATGCCTGGTTAATTTTTGTGTTTTTAGTAGAGACAGAGTTTCCATATTGGTCAGGCTGGTCTCAAACTCCTGACCTCGTGATTCACCTGCCTCAGCCTCCCAAAGTCCTGGGATTACAGGAGTGAGCCACCATGCCTGGCCAAAATTATAATTTTTTAAATATTGTCCTTAAGCACTGGTTAAAAACTTCCACTCATATCTCATATCATATTGCCTCAGGGGGAAATGATATAAAGTATGTAAACAAACTATGCACTTAAATTCTATTTTCTATTTAGCTCATCAATGAATGCCATTAAACTTCTAAGAGGGCACTGTTGAGTCTTTAAAGGATTAAGTTGCTGTGCTCTGAAGTTCTTTGTTATTTTGCTTGCTTGTAAGTTTATCTGTGTGTGTGTGTTTTTTTTTTTTGAGACTCATACTTTTTACAACATTTGGCATACAGGTATTCAGTAAACAGTCACTTTTTGTTACTATTATAGATGGATATACTATATGATAGTTGAAAAGACAGTCACATAATCACTTCCTAGGTACTGCACAAATTATCAGGATTACTGATAGTATCTTGAAGGTAGCCACAGTTAATAAACCTAAAAGTTAAGAATGCCTCTCAAACTAGTCACTAGACTTTATCCAATTATGACTAGATAATAACCCTGAGATAATAACAGTAAAAGATAGGTAGGTATATATACATATAGCTTAATCAATATTTGTCAAACATCTATTCTTGTTTGGGCTGTTTGATACCCCAAAAGGCAAAAATATCCCTAATTCTGCCCATACCCAAAGGGCCTTGCAATAGAAAGTGGGCAGCAGGCATTTAATACAAATCATACTGAGCAATCACTCCATTGTGATTGGTGGTTCGAAGAGACTCCACAAAAGGAGCACCATTTGAGAAAGATCATACATAGATACTAGAAATGGCCAGTATGAAGCATAATTCAATATACAAATAAATCAACATGAAAAGACAAACTATTATATAGAATTATATGACAAGTAGTGTTGGTACTCAGTATCCAAACTCTGCTTTCTTCTTGCCAGCAGAATCTTGATACTGCTCAGAGTTTAAGCCAGCCAAATCCTTCCTTCCTTAGACCAGTGCAGCTAGGGATGAATGGCCAATGTTATGGCCAAAAAGGTGGGCAAAGAAATGTACACAGAAGTATGATTAAAATATTTGTGATACCTTTGTGTTTTCTAACAAGATGGTACAAATGCAACTGAAGCCAAGTTCTTCCAGCCTTCATCATGGACATTATGGCTGGAATTGCAGCAGCTTATATGTGATCATGAGTGAAAGGCCAAGAGAATCAGCATGATGTGTTTTCTGTACTTGATCCAGGAACCACCAATCTCAAGATTTCTTATAATATCAGAAAGATAATACCCTGTTTGTTTAAGTCACTGTGGCCTAGATTTCTTTTACTTGTAACAGATGACATCCCTGAGTGACATAGATAAATAGAAAATTTAGTAGAGATGTACTAATTAAATAGAATAATAGCCCAATGAAACTAAAAACTCCTCAGAAATCACATTGACCAGTATGTGTGTTTTACATCTGAGGTCACTGAAGTCCAGAAAATTAAGTGACACAGAGTTTAGGGACAGACATTGCATCATCTGACACCTGATAACTAGCTGATAGGCTTTAACCACAAATGCATAGTCATTTAATGCCAACTATATGCATGAGTAAAATGCTAGATTCTATAATAACATTTTAATTTTTGTAGATGTCTTACTTCTTCTGTAGTACTTTTATATACACCATCTCAATTAAATCACAGTTCTATTGAAATTATCAGTGTAGGTATCAGTCTATGTGTTTTATAGACTGTACAGTTGAAGCACCAATGGAAAGGACAGCATGCCCAAGATAACAAAGAAATTCAATGGTATAGTTTGAACAGGGAAGGTATTTTTCTTTTAATTTCATAAAAAACAATCACTGAAAGCAAATTACTTCCTTAAAACACAAATTATTTTTCTACCAATTCTAAACTGTTGATTTGAAATTGAAAAATGGTCATTTAAATTTTTATTTAATTAAAAAATGCAAGAGTTTATCATCTATTCCAAGTGAGAAAACATCTCAGAAAGGCTAATGCTCTCTTGTACATGTCTTTCTCTAGGATTTAGCCTTTTTTTTTTTTTGAGCCAGGGTCTTCTCTTCTTACCCTACTGTCTAGGTTGCAGTATAGAGACATGATAACAGCTCACTACAGCCTCCACCTCCTGGACTCAAGCAATCCTCCCACCTCAGCCTCCCAAATAGCTGGGACAACAGGTGCATGCTACCATGCTTGGCTAATTTTTAAAACTTTTTGTAGAGATGAGGTCTCACTATATTAGCCAGGCTAGTATTGAACTCCCGGCCTTACGTGTTTCTCCCCCTTCAGCTTCCCAAAGTGCTGCGATTACAGGCTTGGGCCACTGCACCCAGCCTTTCTCTATTTTGCTATCTCTTTGATGTCTAACACTGGTATGGGCAGATGAGTAAGTGTCCTTTTAGTTGGAAAGACAGCAGGGATTTTTCAATTTCATGAATAGGACAACATGACATGCTGTATTTGGGAGGCATATAAGTAAATTTTCCATTTCTTTTTTTTTTTTTTTTTTCTTTTTGAGACGGAGTCTTGCTCTGTCGCGCCGGCTGGAGTGCAGTGGCGGGATCTCAGCTCACTGCAAGCTCCGCCTCCCAGGTTCACGCCATTCTCCTGCCTCAGCCTCCCGAGTAGCTCCCGAGTAGCTGGGACTACAGGCGCCCGCCACCACACCCGGCTAGTTTTTTGTATTTTTTAGTAGAGACGGGGTTTCACCGTGTTAGCCAGGATGGTCTCGATCTCCTGACCTCGTGATCCGCCCGTCTCGGCCTCCCAAAGTGCTGGGATTACAGGCTTGAGCCACCGCGCCCGGCCAAATTTTCCATTTCTTATTCAAGTAGTATCTCAATTCTCCACCAAAACTGTGCAACGAATTTGAGAATATGACTGGAGAATGCATAAAATTATTATTTGATAAAGAAACAATCTCTATAAATGTAGTTTTCTATAACAAGCCCATTTTTAAATTTCTTATCAATAAGTAATCTCTCTCCCTTGCTATAAATCAACTTGTACTCAATTACCTGTCTGTCTGTCATGCCTTCTTTATGCTTCAAAAAATCCTCCTGACAGTATTAGAGACTTTAAGGAGCATCCATATTTGTGTGTGTGTGTGTATGTGTGTGTATCTTTGCTTATAGTAGCAAAGGCAGTGATTGTATATTGAAAACATCTCCTTTCCTTCCTTGAATGTAAAACTAGTGAGTAACAATCTACACATTT
>NW_012121043.1:6561143-6735023 GCF_000951035.1 Colobus angolensis palliatus | reverse complement strand
TTAGCCAGGATGGTCTCGAACTCCTGACCTCGTGATCCGCCTGTCTCGGCCTCCCAAAGTGCTGGGATTACAGGCTTGAGCCACCGCGCCCGGCCTTCATTTAAGCATTTTTATAGGCTGAAGGAGGTTGCACATATAAGAAAAATAAAAGTAGGAAATAAAAAGTAGATATATTAATGTGCTTTCTTTCCTTTTGTTAATGAAAATAAGTCCCAGTCAACTCATAGAGAATACCAAAGAAAACGAAAATTAGACAAGAAGGGTGGACAAAAGATTTATCCGGAGACAAATTTTTAAATCAAAAGCCCCAGCTATATAATCAAGGTTGTCTGCAGTGGAGACCAGCTATTAAATCAATACGTAACTAAGGCAGATACACACATATCAAAAAGCTGCTGCCAAAATGACACAATTCTGATTTACGTCTTCCCTCAGGTAATCCAGTAGTAAATGTTCTTGTCAGTCAAACACTGGGAAGAATTATTCATGGATCTTAACCCCAGGATAGCAAAACCAAAGAGTGATTGAATAGTTTAAAAATCTTTCAAGTGGATGCAAATTGCCACCTTTTTATGGGGTACCAGAAATGCTTTCTCCCGTTTTGTAAGAAGATTTTTAAACTAGTTAATTGTGGCAGGAACTCTTATCTTTAATATTATATTGATATATTCAAGTAAGATGATCCATGAATCTAAGTTAATAACAATTAAAATGGAAGGCAGCACCTTCTGAAGCCTCACTAGATATCATCATGGATTTGCTAGGAATTGTCTTTGTTTACATAATGTTCCAATTCATTCCTTCACTTTTAGCAAACATGTATTGATTTCCTAAAATGATCTAGACACTTGCTGTGATGTAAGTGATTTTGTTTCCCTAAAATATATATGTTGAATTCCAATGACCAATATGTTGGTTTTAGGAGGTGGGATCTTGGAGAGGTTTAGAGCATGAAGGCAGAGTCCTCATGAATGAGATTTGTGCCCTTATAAAAGAGGTCCCAGAGAGCTGCCCTGTCCCTTCTATCATCTGAGGACATAGCTAGCAAGTACCGTCTATGAACCCGGAAATGAGTCTTCATCAGACACTGAATATGCTGGCCCCTTGTTCTTGGACATCCCAGACTTCAGAACTGGGAGAAATAAATTTCCATGGTTTATAAACTAACCAGCTTATGGTATTTTGATATAGCAGCCTAAAGAAATGAAAATAACTATTTATTGTGTCCAGTCTTATAGTAATAAAAGTCAAAATCCCAGCTTTTAAAAAGGAGATCAGTTTCATATCGTCGTTATTTTTTTTTTTTTTTTTGAGACGGAGTCTGGCTCTGTTGCCCGGGCTGGAGTGCAGTGGCCGGATCTCAGCTCACTGCAAGCTCCGCCTCCCGGGTTCACGCCATTCTCCTGCCTCAGCCTCCCAAGTGGCTTGGATTACAGGCGCCCGCCACCTTGCCCGGCTAGTTTTTTTTGTATTTTTTAGTAGAGACGGGGTTTCACCGTGTTCGCCAGGATGGTCTCGATCTCCTGACCTCGTGATCCGCCCGTCTCGGCCTCCCAAAGATCGTGGTTATTTTATAAATGGATCTTCTCACTTGAGAACTGGAGTTGTAAGATACATTTTTATATGTCATTTATATGTTATCTTCACTGAGAAATTTTCTGAAATTTCTTCTTTTTATCCCAATACTTCAAGTTGTCTTCAGCATGTCAGAGGAAAAGCACTGGACTAGGAAGTGGGAAACGCACGTTTTGTTCTAGCTTTTCCTACTAAATAGGTGTTAGCTTAGATTTACTGATCAGGTATCTTCAAACTTTGATGAGGTGTTTGAGACAGTGACTTCGTCTTCTATAAATAACTCGAAGGTTCTACTCTAAGTAATTATGTATTCCCAGATTAGACCCGGAGCCATACAGAGACAGGAGTTATTTTCTATTCATTTCGTACACCCTATATCTAGCACACCGACCAGCACCTAGCAGTGGATGAGATGAATTTTTAAAGTGAGTGAATAACTTGCAACCAGTTGTCTTATCAGGAGGTTAATTTCCTCATTTAAAAAAAGACAGATGTTGACTAAGTTGTCTCTAAAGACTCTTCTTAGCTTAGACACTTTAAAATATTAATCCTCTGTACGCCCAAATTTGTAGGATTACTGACACTTTCTAAGTGGAGATAAAAGAACAAATTATCTTCTTGTTCATCACTGCTTTAAGGATTAAAATTAGCCATTTAAATTATAAAATGCCATATGGCAACAGGACAAGGAAATGAAATCTTTCCTGGCTTAGAACAAATATACTTGAAAAAGAAATGACGGATTTTGCAGTGCTTTCCTTTACTAGAGTAGTGTATATTCAAAGGGCACATTGATTTTATAGTCAAATGGACTGAATGATACATTGACTGCCGAACAAATAATTCCTCGTTATACTTTCATCGTAACCAATAACTTAATAAAACTATATGTTATGATAGTCATCCCTTTTTCACATTTTACATTGTGCAGAATATTTAGAAGTTTGGAAATTTTATGGAATGAATACACATAAAAATAAAATTTGACAACATCAATCAAAATTAATTATTTCTAATTTTAAAAATGTAAGAGAATATATTTTCTCTTTTAATGACAAGAAAAATAAACACAGTATTAAAAAGACAACTGCAAAGAGAGCACATGTTCCTTCTGTTAGTCTGTAGTGAGGTGTTTTTTTTTTTTTTTTCTTTTTGAGATGGAGTCTTGCTCTGCTCTGTAACCCAGGCTGGAGTTTAGCGGTGCAATCTTGGCTCACTGAAACCTCTGCCTCCTTGGTTCAAGCAGTTCTCCTATCTCAGCCTCCCAGGTAGCTGGGACTACGGTCACATGCCACCACACCAACTAATTTTTGTATTTTTAGTAAAGATGGGGTTTCACCATACTGGTCAGGCTGGTCTCAAACTCCTGACCTTAGGTGATCTGCCCGCCTCAACCTCCCAAACTGCTAGGATTACAGGCATGAGCCACCTTGCCCAGCCTGCAGTTAGGTTTTATTTGCCCTTTTCTGGCTAATCTAGTCTTCAGCTCTTCAAGTCTAAGTGCCGAGTTAGTGACGGTATGTTCGTGCATTATTGAGCAAATGCCAAAACTTATTTTAAAAAACACCCAGAATGGGCCACAGTGAAACAAATTAGATGAGACCTTTGCCAAATGTTAATTTTCTATTGAGAAATACTAAAAATATGAGTAAGATAATAGAAGGAAGCCAAAATAATACCAATTTGTAGTGGCTGAATTAGAAATATTTTGGGAACCTGCTGATTTCATGTTTATGAAAGGGAAACAATCAAACAGGAACTAAACGCTGTGGGCCCATATGGGGGTAAAATAGCAAACTGCCAGCTCTGAAAAATAATATGGAAATAAGTATGAAACAGGGAGTATTATGAGCACTACCTGTACAATGAATAATCATTATGGAAGAGCTTCCAGATAGAATCTTGGCCTCATTCCCAAAGCACATAACACATTTTTGTCACAGTTGTAATTGATGACTTTGAACTATGCTGATACAGGGAATGGGTAAAGTTACCATAGTGAAAGGGAAACAAATGCACTTAGTAAACCATGGTGGCTACTGTTGAAAGAAAGAAGGCAGCCTTTCAATTGCAAAGTGAATTTTGTCTCCAGTTGACTAATGTGGTTGACTTTTAGAAGAAACATGGTCCTAATTAAAGGTTAAAAGGCTCATTTCAATTTGAATTAACTTTAAATTAAAAAATAAAGCTGTTGGTAAATAGGTCTCTTTTAGTATTCAGACATTAGCTCCCTACACACAGGACTATATTAGCAATTCCCAGCCATAAACACAAACTAATGACTAGAACCAGCACTGACTAAACAGATGATTTCCTGGCCTTGCAATTCCAGGCCTGACAGGGCTATTTGCCTGTACAAGGTCAAAGCAACTGTTTATTCCCAAAATGAGCTGTACTCCACAATGTTACAGGAACTCTATTCTTTGCCATCTGAATAGAGGTACAATGCTTTGAGGCAAGGCCCAGGCATTTCAATACACTGGAAGTGGCTATGTTCAGTCATTAAACCCTGCCTGCAATGTGCAGCATTTACAAAGTGATCAAGTGTTTCCTTCTTCTGTTCCTTCCACTGTTCAATAAAAAAGGCCTAAGGCAAAATGCCACCACACCATTAAACACAACAAAATCAATCACAATCTAGTATGGCTCAAAGATAGCTTAGTAACAAGGCTTCATTGTGTTTGTTGTTGTTCCATCAGATTTAGCAAGACAGGTGCCAGTAACACTAAAATATGTCCAATGTACATTCACCACAAAAAGAATGTTAACAGCTTCTGGTCCTGAGGATGGTCATGTTTTGCCAGCTTTTTGGCTGTCCACTTTCAAAGAACTGTATGTCCTGAGTAGCACTAGTTGGGTTTTCTATTCTTCATGATCAGTGCTGAGAGAATAAGATCAATTAACAGAATATGCAGGTAATGAGCAGACGATTATGGGGGAAGGGCGAGAGCGAGAATGGCACAGAAAGTCTTATTTATGAAGATGTTATTAAGGTGAATGTCAAAATGCACAGGGCTCAACTCTACACTCAGGATATATTAGCAGACAGCCTGGAGAAGCTGTTCAGAATAGTGCTAAAAAGCTTTTTCTGAAGTGTTTTGTTTGCTTGCTTGTTTGTTTTGTCAAATATCAGAATAGCATTGGAATTTACAGGAAAACTCTCCTAGAAAGGAGTTCTGGGGATGCTAAATCACGACTACATCTGAATACTCTCCACTGTAAATTAGCATTTCCTAGGTTGATTTCGAATCATGACTAGAACAGGAATTTTGGTTACCAATCCAATATCCACCTTTATAATTTAATTTTAGATGAATACAATTACCATCATAAATTGAATTTCGGAGTGTACAATGTCACCCAGAGAAGGAGTCTAAGATAGAAATGATGAAAACCTAGATGCTGTAATTTCTAAAGGATCAATATTGTACATGAATGTTGGAAGAACACTTAGGTCCTAGGTATGTTCATCTACACAAAGTTATATGAACAACGCTATTTATAAAATTGGCAAATTAGAGAAAAAGTGTGATGCCCTAAATTAGAAAAGCAGCTAAATAAATCATGCTATGTTCACACATTTTCATAACTAAGTTATGCTATTCTCACACATTTGTATAATGGTATTAATGTCTCACATGCAAAGGTGCTCAGAATATTTTTACAGGAAAAAAGGCAGGATAAAAATGTATATATAACTTTGTTGTTGTTTGTACTTTCTTATTCATCAAACATTAACTTTATCACTTATTTCACAAACTTAAAAACTAAAAGGTTCTTAGAATTAAAATTATTGCACATACACAATTAAAAAATCAAAACATCTTAGTCAACGAATATGTGTGTGTGTATAATTTGAGGTTTGGGTGCATGCGCGTGTAGTTATGTACATGTAAAGTATGTAACTACATTGCACACTGTGTGGGCCAAACATCTGCATACCCGTATCCCTCTCCCCCTCTGTCTGCACACACACATACAGATGCACAAATATCCACTCACGACAGCTTTTATTTGTTCTTACTTCTATGTCACTGATCTAAGAGCTTCCTTTTTCTTCTTGCTTTTTTCCCCTTCAAAAACATGCAACATGGAGGGAATTTATAATTGACAGAAAATTTTGACAGTCTACTAACGTGAATTTTCACACTTTCCAGAGTAAGTAATTGTGTCCCCACTTGGTAAGATGTATACAGAAGATAGCACTTTTTTAAAATCCAGGATTTAAATGAAAACCTGTACAAAGTGGAAAATTCAGAGCAAATTTCTGTGGATGCTGCAAAATACAATGTGCAATTATTCACTCTCTTAGTTACATTATTGATTATCCACTCTGCAAATAAAAGATGACAAATGGGAACTTTGAACAACGGTGGCATCATTGCATTTTATTTTAAGTTCTTCAAATTGGCTTTACTGTTTAGATAAATTTATTTTAAATTAAGATACATTTCTATTATGAGGAATTAACTCAGCTTTCAAATTCACACCTTAATATTTCATATCATCCTATCAACTTTCCATTCCATTTTATTTTTTGAAATTTATTAAAATGACTTATGTGATAATATTATTGTTAAAAAGCCAATGGATTTAAAATAAACCTTTGATATATAATTTATACATTGGATTTTTATTATCATATAATATTACCAACTAGGAGAAGTTTATCATTTAAAAGTATTCAATATTTGCTTTGAGTGATTTCATGGCAGACAGACATTTATCAGATAACAGAAAAATAAGAGTTAGTGTAATTTTAGGGTCTGTTTTTTATTGATTTTTATGTTTATGGTAAGTATTTGTTCTCAGATAGAAAGGGGATTTCTATTTAAGGTATCCTGAAAGTTATTCCCTAAATAGATAATAATGGATTTCTCAAGGAAAACATACAACCATCATAAATAAGTGCTTAGGAGATCAACAAAACTTGACTGAATGAGTCTTTCAAATACCTTAAACGAATCCTCTTTTTTGAAACTATACAGACATAAATGTTTGTAATTGTGTAGGAATATTTATATATTTGATTTTCACATAAAGTGAGTTCTATCTTATTCAAGAAAAACTACTTTTCTATTTTACTAAGAATAAAAATATTTGTGAAAACTTGCCTCTATAAAGTTTCAGATTTGTATATTCACTCAAATTTGTACGTCAAAAACACAAAAATATTCCCCTCCCCCATGAAGGTAGAAAGAAATTTCTCAAGTATATAGAACAATCTCACGGGCAGACACCTCAGCAATATATAGCAGTATTTAATGGTGTTATGAAAATAAAATATCCCAAAACTTTAAGATGCACTATAACAGGTTTACATTCTTTAAAATGGTTAATTTCTAAACACTGAGATAAGCAATTTTCTTCACTATGTTATTCTAAAACTTTACCTTCAACTTGGAAGATGAATTGCAATAAAGGGAATACGATGATTAAATCCATTTAAGAGGGACACAGAATTAGTTCCTCTCCTTTAGAGGACAGGAAGAGTGCGAGAAAAGATGAGAAAATAGTATATTGGATATATTAAGATGGATTGCTTACAGTTGGCAAATACATAACACTCATAGTATAAATACCTGGGACACATTAGGAATTCGGACCATAAGGAAGAACAACAGAAGGATCTCTGCCATTTTTGTTCACTTTGTCTGGAAATGTCACATAACCTCAGACTTGGTCATCTGCATTTGGTGTTGTTACCCTAGAAGTGTGGAGGGGATGGTGGGGGGCGGAGTGGGGAGTGGGAGGGAGAATGAGGAGAGAGAAACGGTGTGTTTGTGTGTGTTAAAATGGACACACCCAGGGTATGTGTGTATGTTTATATATGAATTTAAACCACCACCCTATTTCTTAGTAGAGATAATTACATATTCCATTAACCCTTTGGAGTTACTTTTTAGAATTTCATTGGTTGCCTTGAGATATTCATTCAGGATAATTGTGTTATTTTTATATTGTGCAAAAAAATGAGACCTAAAGAGGTGAGAGGTTGGGAAGAGGGTGGGAAAGGGAGTTAGTTCCCTGAGATTGTTACATCTTAGACAGCAGCACACATTTTGTTGCCTTTGAAAACCCAGGTACATTGAACTACAATGTTTACATTACCTTTTCCAGAACCATCTACCTGGAGAGAACAGTTCATACCTATATGTAATGTAAAAAGCAGCATTTACTGAAACCTATTCCATGCCTAGCATTGCACTTGTGTTTTAATTCTGTATTCATAACAATTATGTGAGACTGGTAGTATCTCTTTTCCCTGAGGAGAAGATTAGGGCTTAAAGGTATTAAGTGCACTGGCTGTTTATACCAAGATTTAAGTATTGTAAACAGAAATGAAACCATGTTTGAGGGCTTCCAAGACATAGGTATTCTGTGTTTGCATCCAGTTGCTTCTTATTCATGTAAAATTGTAAAGTGACAACTAATGTAGCACTAACATGCAGTCCTGCACTGTAAAAATAAGGTGACCAATTTAATGGAAGTGTGACTATGAAGATAGAGACATCTTGCAAGGCACACAGGGAAACTGATTACCTCATCTCTTTCCAGTGACTGTTAGTTCCACAGTAGTTTTCTTCAACAATGTCTTAGAGGTCTAGTCAAGTGACTGGCTCTGATGGAAAGAAACTTTATTAGGAGTAGAGAATGCTTAATTTATGCAGACCCGCTGAAACGGTATTTGTGGGCTGAATTATTTTGTGGGGGGATCTGCCTGCTTCTCATATAATGGACTTTCTGCTACACGTTATTAGTGAAAACACGGAACTTTTATTGTGTAGAGGGGAAAAATAAAGCATTTCATTTTCCTAAATCAGTGGAGGGTGCTTAATGTCTAACAGAATAAAGTAACAAAATGAGATTGCATAAATTCTTTGAGTTTTTTCTGTTTTTTGTTTTTGTTTTTGTTTTTCTTTTTTTGAGATGGAGTCACACTCTATCATCCAGACTGGAGTACCGTGGCATGATCTGTGCTTACTGCAACCTCTGCCTCCCGGGTTTAAGCGATTCTCCTGCCTCAGCCTCCCAAGTAGCTGGGATTACAGGTGAGAGCCACCATGTGCAGCTTATTTTTGTAGTTTTAGTGGAGACGGGGTTCCATCATATTGGCCAGGCTGGTCTCAAATTTCTCACCTCAAGTGATCCATGTGCCTCAGCTTCCCAAGTTCTTTGAGTTTTGATCAGAAACAATTTATGGCATTTATAGATATAGTGCCCTATTATGTATCTGTACCATGTATCTGAAAGCAATACAGAAAAAAAAATGTATAGTTCTCAAGACTTTCAGGGGTATATTGATGCACTTCAGAAAAGATGCCTAAAAAAACCTTCCACACTGTCCCCCATCTGTACTTACCAATTTGATTATACATTTGGCACAACTAAATAGAGTATTTAAAAACCAATAACGCTTTTGTCAATTAGACCTGGAAAACTACATCTAATAGTACATTTAATGTGCCCTCAGTATAACATATGATAGAGTCTGTACTACTTTTCTTCTGAGTAAACCTTGGTTTCTTAGCACTTACAGTTTATTTGATGACACATAGTGTGGGGACATATCTGAAAAGAAAATTTTTATGACTAGGCAAGTTCATGGAAGTATTATATAAAATCATTTGAACTCATTCTAGCAGTCATTTCTAATTGCCTTAACATTTCATCGTCTGTGTGTTTACAGGCCAGATAAAAATTTCAAGTACCTGAAAACCTTCTTTCTAAAACAGTGTGCTATATTCAGTTGAAAATTGATATATCTTGTAAGGCAATCTAGTCACTCTAAACACTGACAGTATAATCATGTTTTCATAAAACACATGTAGAAAGCACATTCTACATGTGTTTAAAACTCCACTCCTATGTTACTGCAGTGTGATAGATAAGGTAAATGTACTTCACGGGCATCTTTCTTTTATTTACCTTTATTTCTCACCATGTACTAAAATGACTGTCTTATATAAGGCAACCAAAAAACTTTCAGGGAAGAATGGAGGCCTCTTTCATCTCTCCAGAGCAATTCCCCATTATAACATGTCCGATGCCCAATTACTTTGTTCAACCAAACACGTATATCTTAATAGGTCTAATTTCCCTTTAAAGAATCAGTCTCATGCTCTGAATCAATCGTGAAGTTTCCTAATAAAAAAAAAATCCGAAAGAGGACGGACAAATTTGTGAAGACATTTATGTGTTTCATTAGGTGCTAAATACAGAAATAGGGTTGGCCTCTGTATTTATGGGTTCTGCATTTATGCATTCAATTAACCACAGATCAAATTTTTTTTTTTTTTTAAATGTCTAGTCAAGGGTCAGGTGCAAGTGGCTCACTCCTGTAATCTTAGCACTTTAGGAGGCTGAGACAGGTGGATCTCTTGAGCTCTGGAGTTCCAGACCAGACTGGGCAACATGGCGAAACTTCATCTCTACAAAAAATACAAAAATTAGCAGGGTGTGGTGGCACTTGCCTCTAGTCCTAGCTACTGAGAAGGCTTATGTGGGAGAATCACCTGAGTCCAGGGGAGTCAAGGCTTCAGTGAGTCATGATTGCATTATTGCACTCCAGGGCAAGATCTTGTCTCAAAAAGAAGATGTTTGTGCTTGTATTGAACATGTACAGATCTTTTTCTTGCCATTGTTCCCTAAATAATAAAGTACAACAACCACTTATTAGCATTTACATTGTTTTAGGTATTATAAATAATCTAGAGATGTTTTAAAGTATATGGAAGCATGCAATAGGTTATTTGCAAATACAACACTATTGTATACAAGGGGCTTGAGCATATGGATTTTGGTATCCTCAGGGGTCCTGGAACAACTCATTGATAGCAAGGTACAACTCTGTATAATATATGTAATATGTACACAATATGTATTAATATATATAATTAATGATCATCATCATCACATTTTAAAACTAGAAAAAAGGACTTCCCAGTGTCCTAAGTGTCCTATAAACATTTATTTAAAACAAAATCTTTAATTGTATTTTAATTTTTTATTCTTTAATATAATCTTCAGTTATATTAAATATTTTGTTTAAAAAATCTTAATTAGATATAATATCTTAATTATGTATAAATCTTAATTATATTAAGGCAAATATCACAAAGATAAAGGAAAATATAAGTTACATTTACTAAGGAAACTTTTTTTCTTAAACATTTAAGTTGGCATAGAAAAGAAATGGAGTAAGTGAATTTCCAGTTGAATAATATTTATGGTATGTACAGTGGTCTAATCTTTAAAAGAGATCTATCATTTTCTGTGATATATATAAAGTATTAAAGTATTCACATGGTATGTAAAAGGAAAAAATAAAAAAAGTAGAAGGCAGAGAATTCTAGGGTAAAAGTCTTGAGGCAGGAAAGAACTGGAGAGTAAACGAAAGTGAAAGAAAAAGAGCATAGCTGGAACAGAAATGATATGAGGGCCTCAAATTAGTTTGGTGGTACATGCAAGCCAATTAGGCCATGCCATGTCTTCAGGCTTATATTAAGGTGGCTTGTTTTTCTATATTAAGTGTTATCAGGGGTTACTGAAAGGTTTCATGCATGAGGTACACCATAATCAGATTTACATTTCAAAGAGATTATGCTTGCTTCTATTGGGAAAACGTATTAAACTGAGTCAAAAATGGAACAGATAGGAAACTACTGAAATAATCTAAATAAGAAATCATATGGCATAGATAGAGAAGTGATTATGGACATAGAAAGAAGTGTATTTATTTGAGATATATTATGTAGATGATATGGAGATTTTAGATGATGCAGAGAGCAAAGTGGAAGAAAGCATAAATCATTCTTCCAAAAAGACACATGCACTCGTATGTTCATCACAGTACTATTCACCAAAGAAAGACATGGAATCAGCCGAGGTGACCGTCAGTGGCGGATAAAGAAAATGTAGTACATATACACAATGGGACACCACGCAACCATAAGAAAGAAGGAAATCATGTCTTTTGCAGCAACATGGATGCAACTGGAGGCCATTATGCGAAGTGAATTAGGCAGGAACAGAAAACCAAATAGTGCACATTCTCACTTATAACTGGGAGCTAAACACTGGGTACTCACGAACATGAAGATGGCTACAATAGACATTAGGGACTAAAGGTGAAGAGAGAGGGAGGGGGGTTAAGGGTTGAGAAATTAAGTAGATATTATGCTCACTATCTTGGTGATGGGATCATTCATATCTCAAACCTCAGCATCATACAATATACCCATACAACAAACCTGAACATGTACACTCTGAATCTAAAATTAAAGTTGAAATGATAAAAAAATAGAATGACATCTAAAAACTGGTAACTATGTGTAGTGATAGATGTGTTTTGGTAATCATTTCACAATGTATATGTATACCAAATTGTCACATTGTATACCTTAAATATATGTAATTTCTGTCAATAATACAGCAATAGAGGTAGAAACAAATAAATCTGGATAAACTAGTTAAAAACAAAACAAAACAAAACTAACCGGGTGCTGTGGCTCACACCTGTAATCCTAGCACAGGCGTAAGTCACAGCACCCGCAGGCCTAGGCAGGTGCATCACTTGAGTTCAGGACGAGACCAGCCTGGCCATCATGGGGAAACTTCGTCTCTATTAAAAATACAAAAAAATTAGTAGGGCATGGTTGCACACATCTGTAATCCCAGCTACTTGGGAGGCTGAAGCATGAGAATCACTTGAACCTGGGAAGCAGAGGTTGCCGTGAGCCAAGATCGCATCACTACACTCCAGCCTGGATGACAGAGTGAGATGCCGTCTCAAAAATTTAAAAAAAAAAAAAAAAAAAAGACTGACATCTAAAGTTCCACATTGAGCAGTTGGGAACTATTCCTATTTTTTGAGTTACAGAAGGAATGGCTATATGAGCAAAGACACAGGAGTTGTAATTTGGATATGTTACATTGAGTTAGCCAATAGGAAATGCCAAGTTAGCATTTGCTGTAGTAAATTGTGTGGTATTTATAGTATTTCTACTGCAAAAAAAAAATGGATTCCAATATTTTCATGTTAAGAAAAATGCCACATTTAGTTTTCTTTGTCACATAGGTTTCTGTTTATTGACACTAAATGAAGTTGGTTAGCAAAAATATGGGTTTCTAGAGAAGCCAAAGTGGTCTAGAAATACATAACCATAACTTCTATGTAAAATAATTCAATAAAATATTGCTGGAGAAATCTTCCACATTACTGATACATAAGAAAAATAAACTATCTTTACTGAGTTGGGTGATTTATCTTAGAATATAATGCTTATTAAACCAGAACACTGGTTTTGATTTCTTCATGAACCAGATACTTGTCTTCAAAAATATAAAACCTGTGTTTTAAGGACTCCAGTACAAGCTTTTTCTTTGTTGTTGGCTAGTATATACTATTTATAACAAAATAGAAAAGAAAAAATATTATTATCACATCAACAAAAATCATGTCATGACTATTAGACCAAGAATTAAAAGTGCATTCTCAATGCTGGTAAATTAATAGGAGATATTATTTAGATCTGCACATTTTAATTGTTAAGAGCCCAGGTTCAGACTGCTCAGGTTCAAATCTTGGCTCTGCCAGTCACTACATAAGGACACTACATAAGTCACTACATAAGCTGGCCAAGCTTCTCACTACATAAGAAGCTTTGCCAGTCACTACAAAGCTTCCTCACGCTTCAGTTTCATTGTCTGTAAAATGGGGATAGTAAAAACTTTATAACAGGATTTTGTAGGAATTGCATGTGAGTATAAATATTCTCTAATACACATTAGCATATTAGAAATTAGTAAGTATTGACACACTTTACATAAATAAATACTTACATACTGTGTATAAGTATTTCTGAGGTCTACAACACAGGTAGATGTGTCAATATATTTGAACAATATTAAACCACATTTGCCTTTTCTTAGTTTTCTACTTTTAGAGATGTATTGGACATTTGCTCTTTCTTGGAATATTATGCAACATCCTTTTCTGTTAAAATTATACTTTTTAAATATAATTCACAAAGATATATCACAAAACAGCACCTTTTTTCAAGTATGTTATTGATAGCTATATGACAAGTCTTTTGCCACACCCTACTTTGGGAGCCTAGAGATTCCCAATTGTATTATGTCTAGATAACTTAAACAAATCAGACAAGTCAAATAAATTTTTGTTTTTGGTTCTTGGTGGATATGCCAGGCCATCTTGTCACAGACATATAAAAACATTACCATCCTCTGAAATCTTTGTCATAGCTGGTAAAAACACCAAAGCTGAGTGGATCTCCTCAGGGGTAATTGAAATGATTACCTTTGACTTTGTAGCTTAAAGTTGCTTTGCTTTTTTTATATAGGTACACTCTTCCCACTCCCAATACTGGCAGTTTAAATTTTTTATTTCTTAGGCTGCCACATACACTAGTAAACACTTCCAAACCTGGCTGCCTTCCCTATATATCTCGTCCTCACTTTTGGAAGGAGCTTTCTTTTACAGAGTTTCCAAACACGTATGACTTTCAAATACTTTTGTTTTCCCAGTCTTTTTTCTCAATAAGTACAGCACCATCACTAAGGTGATACTGATCCTTTCAACTTTCAGCCACTTGTCTAAATTTATATCATGTTGACACTGACCAACGTCTCCTCTGTCTCATAATTTTTCTGGCAGTTAATGAGAAGTAAACGGCTGGAGCTATTAGTCCAAATCCTAGGGCATAAGTGTCCAGATTATAAAAACCACATTCACATATGGCAATAATTGGCAAGTTCTTTTAGGTGATCATAGCATTATTTCCAAAGACTCAATGGATAATTGAATAATTCCATAGTGCCAAACAGGAAACTCTATTGAATGAGATAAGTATATACTGTTTCTCTCTCTCTCTTTCTCTCTCTCTCTCTCTCTCTCTCATTGTGTGTGTGTGTGTGTGTTTGTGTGTGTGTGTGTGCAGTTACTGTTTTTCCATGGATTTTTCCATTGAAGTAGATTCATTTGAATAATCTGTACCAGAATTTGTACAATTCTACCAAAATTCTAAAGTTAACTTTATACCAAATGCAAGCTCAGAAATAAGATAATTCATTTCCACGCTGCATAAGGTATTACAGAATTTAAGTAATGGAAGACAATATCTTTATATATCTAAATACCACGATACTAGGAGCAGCAGCTCAGTTTTGTAAATGACTTTTTATCAAGAAGCTTAATGTTATTTATAGAATGCTGTTTTAACTAAATTGTCTCGTTATTTTTATTCTTCAAAAACAAAACAACATTCAATCTGTTGCTATTAAGGCATTTATTAAGTTCATATTTTAGGATTCAATTTTATATACAGTACCTTTACTTATAACGCTAAATATGCTCTTTTGTCCCCACTGGTTTGTAAGATTCTGCCATGCTCCTTTCAGTTTCTTTCCAACCTCTTTCTATTTGCTCACACTTGGTAATAAGTTAAACATTTCTCAGACTCACAAGCAATCAGCAAATGAGAAGGAGAATATTGTGGTGTTTCTAAAGGAATAGCAGACATTTAAAGGAAGTGCTGTACCCAAGGTATTTCAGAACTGACTTAATGGAGTGGTATCAGAACGTTTCTTAGAGCAGAAATTATTTTAAATGAGCTTGAACTATATAAGTACAGCTTCCTTATTGAATGGCATCTTTTCATGTAGGAAAAGGAATAGCTTCAGACCGGGAGGCAGCAGAGCTGTATATTATTTCTGATCGACACTGTTTAGCTGGCTAGTGTCTTACATTAAGAACTAGTCCCAGATCTCAAAGCCAATGGGTGGTGGAGATGGACTTGCCAAAAGATCTTCCTTCTTCAACTCACATGCTGCTTCCATTATGCTCACAGCATAGAACCTTAAGAACTGCTAACAAATTGTTCCTGGGTCAATTTAAGAAGGGATGTATGCGCTTTTGACTATACTTTACTCAGCATACATGTGTAAATATACTGAAGTCCAGGAACAGGGTCATACAACAAGCTAGTGGTGTGAACTTTGTTGTAGAGAGAGAGAAAAAAAAGGCAGTCTCTCATAAAACATACATAACCCATCATTTCTTTCTCTATCACTTACTATACGTACAGGATTGCATTTTCAACAGCCAAGATGATATTGATTCTGTCTTAGGAATCTTCTCAATTTCACATTACAGAGGAATACATAGCAACTACTGATAGAGATAGATCATTACATACTTATCACATGAATAGGGTAATTTTGGTGAATAGTAACGTTTTGAATATTTCAGTAACAATTTTTTTGGAGTTATAAAAGACTTTCAAATATTTTTGTGGTGTTTTACATCTACATGCATTGCTGGTAATCTAATATCTAAGTTTTGCTAATCAAGATCCTAAATAGGCATATAATTAAGCACAAACACAGATTTTAAAAATCTTGCCATGTAGCCTCCTGGCTTAAAAAAAAAAAGTCCATAGGATTGTTTCATTTAAAATCTCATATCCCAGAGTAAATAGACTTCTTCATCTATTTAGCACTCATTTCCCAGGATTAGAAGATGACACAAGATGGTTCAATGATTACACTGGAGAATGTGTTTCCCCTAAAGCAAAGATAATATCCCTGTAGTCACCTTTAGTTTCTTATCTCAAGTTCCTCTTTCATTTAATGAATTTTTATTCCTCTGTGTCAACTATAACTTGAAAATTAAACACCTTTGGGACACTAGAGAATAGCACAAGATGAACACTATTCTGACCACAGCTGGAGGCCACCGAAATGCTGCTGCACCAGAGGAAGTGAAAGGCTTAGGTGTCCTGGGAAGATAACTGTAGGAGCTGACACTTACATGTGGTTTCCCCCCTTATTTTATTATTTTCTATTTGAATTATTTGTACTTGCACGTGTATATATCTTTATTCTATATATTACTAGTATGACTAATTTTGACTAGTAATGACTAAAGAACAAGTCATTATTTTTAGAATTATGCTATTTTTCAATATCATCAGAAATTGCCTTGTGCTCAGAATTGTGAACATTTTGAACAAAGTTATGCTTACATACATACTTATTTTGCCTGTAGGTACCTGTACGGCATTTATAAATACCACTTTGTTCTGTTATTTTATATAGCATTATATAAAATATATACCATTGCTTACGAAAAACAAGCCCAAGAGTTTTAAAAGTTTCCAGATTAGTTATAGAAAGCATATTAAGATCAAGTTATTACACCATGAGCCTCTACTGGAAACCTCTCATAATTTTTAATTGTAGGGAATTCACATAATAGCTTAGAATTAAAAGACAGAGGAGCTATTTTCACATTTTATGGCATCAGTTTAGGTCATCTGAGGCCCCCAGTTTTTGCACAAACGATAAAAGGCTCTCTACTGACAGAACAAATTGAGCCATGAGAGAGGGTCCTTACTCTAGATAGGGTTTCGCTGGGTAGAGTCATTGTACTGAGTTTCTATGAGCTTCAGTATTTTCACCACTCTGGCTGCCTGCCTGGTGACTACGCAGCTCTCCTGTTTGCAATATTAACATCTGTGTATGCTTCTATTTTAGTATATTATATTGTCATTATCTTTCTTTGGGGCTTTGGCCCTATTACACTGTAAATTCAGTGAGAAGAATTATGTCCTATATATCCTTGTGTATCAGATATCCGAATACTGCCTAATATAAAATTGGTAGTTATTATTCATTGACACAAATAAACTGCATGCATACATACATGGATACATGTGTGTGGCATGGGTGTGCACTGATAATACCCAGTATATATGTCATGGCATGGTGTGAGTCTCTGCTCCTACTTCTCTTCTCCTACTTCTCTTCTCCCTCCTCTCTCTTACTCTCAATCTTTCTCCCCAGAAGTTCTTAGGTTCTATAGGAGAAAAGAAAGGAGAAAAATAAGAAAATGGCTAGAAAATCAGAAAATTGCCTACATTTTGGAACCTGGAGAAAAAATAGGTGATACTGGGAAGGAGATTCAGAAAAATGACAAATGGTGAATACTGATAGTAGAGATCAATAATTTCATAAAAAGCATAACTAAGAGCAAAATATTCTGAATAACATATGGTAGGTGAGAGAACCAAGGAAATGCGGATTGAGCAATCATTCTTTGAGCCTATGGAACATCAACATTTGCACTCCTCTGGGGAAGGATGTGTGTGTGTTCTGATTTCACACAATTGTTTAAATGCAGCCAACACAGTACTTGTGTAAAGTATTACACATTTTCAAATATAGACAGTACAAGAAAACTCATAACTAATATCAAGTCTTATGAGTTACTCTACCATTCTTTAGAGGTGTCATTATTGTATTTTGATACGTGGTCAATAGATTATGCTTGGCATCTCCACAAGCAAAAGTTCACAATTAGGTTTCTGATGAATGTAAGCATGTGTTTGGAAATGAAATGCATTTAACCATGGATACCATCAACATAACCTTTCTGTATCAAGCTGGCCAGCCATCTGACCATTTACATATTAACTTTGATACTTTATTGGATTATTATGTGCAAATATGATTGAGGGCTAGGATACTGGAAAGATTTTTAGAAGTCAAATCATTCAACAGAAAATAGTCTGAAATGAAAAGACTTTGAAAGAAGCCAGGACAACCAAGATATACAAACTATCATCATACCCCCGTGCCCCACACCCAAAATATCAAATCGAAGGGTGAAAAAATTGCTCAGAAAATGAACTTCCTTGATAGCTGTTAACAAAGCACAAAATTATACCTTGACATCTTGTCTCAGGGAAAGGACAGTAAGTTGTCTTTTCACTGCAGAAAGCATACTTTCCATTCATCAACAATATGGCTTTCTAAAATATCTCTTCAAGTTATTATGGTCTTTTATGACCAGAACTGATTGTGAAATACGATGTTACAAAAAATCAATAATAAAATATTCATATGATCCAAGGTTTTTCCAAATTGAATCTGACTGGGTCATGGAAGTATGCTGATGTCTGGAATGCACGTAATATGCTGCTATATTATTGATGCCTGTCAAATAGCGGAAATTGTTACAAATTAATTCATTCCTAACCTAATTAACCCCGTGTGCAATATTATATATATTCCAGACAAGTACTATTTTTATCTGGCCATAAAATGAGAAAAGACAATATTTCAACTTATCAAATCTCTTTTTAAGCCACTTAGAAACCTCAAAGACTATTGCTTATGTAGAAGTGATACAAAAGAATGCATTACCTCATTTCTTTGAATTATTTTTGGTTTAATACAAAATGTTCTCTTTCTAACTTTTTTATTGTAAAAATATTCCATAAAAGTGTCTAGGTTGTTTTTTATATATTGAATGGATAGAATATATTAATATAAATATATTGCATTACTTTTTAAAATGTGTACATTTGGGGAAGGAAATGAGGAAGGTTTAACATTTCTTTGATGTTATAATTCAAAAATGATTCTTTGTTTTTTACCTACGATGTATCATAAGTCCAACTTTTCAGGTCAACATATGACAAGATACACTTCATCATGGTATAGATAGAGATTAAAACTGGGCTTCATGGAATCGGAGAGTGTGTTGTGAAATCATTTTGTAATATTTTGCTACTTCTCTTTATCCCTCTATTTACACATATCCTTCTCCAACCCCGTTTGCCAGTAATGTCATGCTTTTCCTATTGGCAGCACAGGGCCAGATTTAAACACATCCAGATCTGAAATTTTTCTATGCTCCAAATCTATCTGGCATCTGCTCCACATCAATAGGAATAGTCCTGTTTTCTTTCTTCCTGCTAACTGATAAACCTAGTGAGTTTATCATTAAACAATGAAAGAAATGGCAAATCAAGAGAAAAATCTAATTGTTGAGACATTTTGAACTATTTTAATCTGATTTTCTATAACCATCATTTGATATTATGCTGCAATATTTTTCCTTTAATTATGGCCAAAAATTTCTATTTGTCTAATTATAGAATAATTTAACATTTGGCTAAGTAGATTTTAAAAGGGAAGGCAGCCTTGAGTTGCAGTAGAATGGGCATGATATGGTAAGTTGGATCTCAGGGAGCATCAGAGTTTGGACACTTTCTAAGTGGTCTTAGAAAAGTTATTCAGCCTCTCTGAACTTATTTTCATATATTTATGCTGAGCACAAAGAGTGGTTGTGAATATTGAAATGACCATTCATAAAGTGGCTGACATAAAGGAGCTACTTACCGAAAGAAAGATTTTGTCATTATACAACAGTTATATTTCACAACTGATACTTCCATGCAAATCTTAACAGTGCCTATTTTCAATGGCATTGTTTTAACATAAGGTAACTCTCAAGTATGTTAGAAATCTAAGAATTTCATTTTCCATAAGAGAGCATTAGGTACCACCAAAGAGAAAACTGTAGCATATTTAAAACAGAACTTTTCCTCCTGCTTTCAAAATCTACAACAGTAAAAGAGAAGTGCTTTGTGATTAATCTCCTTTTTAGGACATAGGAAAAAGGTATACACACACACACACACACACACACACACAGTGTATACTCTGAAAGAGAGAGACCTCTGTATTGTACCAGATGTTGTCAAAATGCGTTAGTGAAATATCATATCTGATAAAAACTAATGTGCAGTGATGCCCCACTGATTGGAATGTCACTGATGCTGTGGCCTGTTGTTTTTGACACCACAGAAGAGGATCAAAGCATCTTTCATGGTGATAAAGCTGGCAATATGGATGGGAAATAGTGCCAGAGAGACTGATTAAGTGTTAACGTTCCCACCTGGTGCCATGAAAATAGCACATAACATTTATAATTCAGGGTGATTTTCTCCTCCTGTGCCTACTTTCGTGCCAGCTATAGTATCTGAAACAGCACTGATGAACACTTTCTTTTTTATATTCTGTCCCAGGCAAGTTATGGGTTATGGCAACTTATTTTTTGCGTTATTTTTTCAAGGAGTGCCTTTTACATTTATATTACGTATTTTAAAAGGCATTTCAAGTGAACCTTTTTATGATTCATCCATTCTCCCTGGCTGTATATGTGGGTCGCCACACTCAGGCTGTCCCTTGATTGGTAAGTACCTCAGGGAACAGATTTTTCTTATAATACTTGAGAGATGATTCAGGGGATCCAGGTCCTAACTTTCCATTCTCAAGGAATAATGTCAACTAAATTTGATATTCTGAAATAAGAATAAATCCTTTTTCTGAAACCATGCATCATCTATCACAATTAGACTTACTGGCACCTATAATTTTAGCATTGTCGCTTTTTCTCCATGAAACTAATTGCAAGGCAAATCCAGCATGAGGCCTGAAGAAAAAGAACCCTTTCAGAACTGCTAAAGCTGAGATGGTTAAGTGGACAAGATTGCTTTTTTTAAAATATTATTAAAAAGGAAATTTCTCTTCACAGGTTTCAATCATCCTAAATCAAAAGGGATGGTGATATTCATTTAGCTTTAGGGAAGATTCTCCTAAAAATGATTAAATGTCATTTTTAAACCAAATAAATGGTAACACATTTGTATGAATTGCTATCTTCCACAGGACAAAAAAAAGCTTTCATTAATCCCTGAAGGTGCACTGAAGTGTTCATCTTCCCTGAGTTCTGAACTGTAGCACTTATACCAAATGTCTCATCACATACTGTAGTTGATTCAGAAACAAACCATGCTCCTTACCTGCCATTCTATTCAACTTAATCTCTGTAGGCATACACTATTATTATAAGATATTATGTTTTAACAAATGGAATAAGTATTTTGCACACATACATTCACACACATTGTATACATACAAACCACATATATATAATATATGACATATATGTCACATATACAGTCATGTACCACATAACAATGCTTCAGTCAATGATGGACAGCATGCATGACAGCGGACCCATAATCTTATAATGCCATATTTTTGCTATACCTTTTCAGTGTTTAGATAAGTTTAGATACACAATACCAGTGTGTTATTATTTCCTTAGCAATATTTGGTGCCATAACATGCTGTACAGATTTGTAGCCTAGGAGCAAAAGGCTACACACAGAGCCAAAGTATGTGGTAAGCTATACTGTCCAGGTTTGTGTCAGTACATTCTATGATATTTGCTCAATGACAAAATCACCTAAGGATGCATTTCTTAGAATGTGCTCCCGTTGTTAAGTAATGCATAACTGCATATACATTTTTTTCAAATAATTTCCATCAGGGAATAATTTGCTGAGTGTACCCAAATGATGTCATGATGTAACAGGTATTTCTATTGCTAACTTGTAAGATTTTAGCCAGGCTTTATGGTCCATTTAAAATCACTATGTTTAGATTTTGTAGGCTGCCATCTAGGTGCCAGATAGCTGAATGCATCTTATGTTACTGATGAGGTCATCATGAAGCAGCATGCTGAGAACAGCAGGACTGTCACCAGGCTCTGGAAATGAGGCAGTCATGTAAGTGTGTCTTCATTTGTATTCTTTCATAATTTATTTGCATGAGCTTTCACTCTTCATAATCAGTGTGCTTTGGATCTTTGATTAATACAGTATAGATTGCTTTGTATCGCAGTAGCATTGATTCCCACACTATTAAAGATCTTTGTTAGAAAAAAAAAATCTTATTTGCCCCCTGTGGTCCTCATACTGTATATAAAAAAGTCACTTAACTCTAATGTCACTATGAGAAGAAACAAAACCTAAAATACTAATTAGAAACTACTTTAGAAAATAGAAAAGTAGCTTTTATATAAGCACAAACATTAATTTGACCCTGTGCTGATTATTTTATGGTGAAGAAAGTAACTAAATTTGACAAAATTTGAAATTTGACTATATGATTTGAGGTAGTGAAATTGACCTCTCAAAACATATTTGACTTCTGTGAAAAATTCCATGATAGCAGCTACCTCAAATATAATCAAATGGACAAGGACATGTTGAGATGCCTAGTAAAATGAAAAGCATTATAAAATATTAATTCTTGGTGTATATGTGTGCATACACAGTATCAAATTAATATTAAAATTAACTTACTTCTAAGTTATTCCCACTAAAAAATCAAATTTTAAATTCTTAATAGTTTATAAAAAATATACACCTGCCATGACAAGAGAATATTTCTTTTTATATTACTGATGACAGTTTTAAACAACAATATGTAGTCCTTAGAAGCTGGAATGACAGATGTAACAGGGGAAGTGATAATTTTTGCTTTTATTCACTTTTTGTTACCATTGACTAATAGATCTCTTTTCAAATTGTATAAAAGTCACATGACGACTTTAAAGTAAACATAAGACTGTATATTTGGCTTTATAAAATATATGATATAAAGCATATGAAAATAACAGCATGGAACCCACAGGGGACATAGACTTAGGAACATTTCCTATATTTTACCAGAAGTAATTTAGTGTCAACTTGAAGTATATTGTAATAAGTTACAGATAAACATTGAAATCACTAGAGAAACTATGAACAGATAATGCAAAAAGATCAATGGAGGATTGAAAATTACGTATTTACTAATCATTGTGTTAAACTAAGAGTGTAATAAAAACAAAAGATTAAAGGAAAAACAGAAGAACAAAACATCATTCAGAGAAGCAGAAAACAAACAGCAAATGGCAAACCTAAAGCCAAATGTACTGTTTAAACTAAATGTGAGGGAATGAAACTTTTCAAACATGTAGTAGAATTTGTCAGATTAAATTAAAAAATCAAGATCCAATTATACGCTATCTATAAGAAATGCACTTTAAATTTAGAAACAAAAATAATTTGAAAGTGAAAAGATTAAAGAAGATTACTATGCATATTGTAAAATAAAAGAATTGGCACAGCTCTATTATTACACAAAATGGATTCAAGGAAAATAATAATATCTGGGTATATACCCAAAGGAATACAAATCATATTATTACAAAGATATGTGCACACGTATGTTCACTTCAACACAATTCACAATAGCAAAGACCTGGAATCAACCTAAATGCCCATTAATTACAGACTGGATAAAGAAGATGTGGTACATATACACCAGGGAATATTATGCAGCCATAAAAAGGAACAAGATTATGTCCTTTGCAGGGACCTGGAGGGAACTGGAAGCCATTATCCTCAGCAAACTAACACAGGAACAGAAAATCAAACACGGCATATTCTCACTTGTAAGTGGGAGCTGAATGATGAGAAGGTATGGACACATAGTGGGGAACAACACACACTGGGGCCTTCTGGAGCGTGGTAGGTGGGAGGAGAGAGAGCATCAGGAAAAATAACTAGTGGATATTAGGCTTAATACCTGGGTGATGAAATAATCTGTTCAACAAACTCCCATGATAGAAGTTTACCTATGTAACAAACCTGCACATGTATCCCTGAACTTAAAATAAAAACAAAAAAAAAGAAACTATAAAGGGCATAATGAAAAGATCAATATAACAAGAAGAAATCATACTTATAAATGTATCTAAACCTAAAAAGAGCAAAAAAACTGAGGCAAAATGCACACAATTTAAAGAAGAAAGGTAACATCAGAAAGGAATAATTAAAACTGTCTTTATTCCATAAACCATGACTGTGTATGTAGAAAATCCTAATAAATCTACCAAAAAAAAACCCAGAATTGCATAACTGCAAATGAACTCTCACTTTTTAAGCTTTCTCTAAAAAACATCTTCCCCAACTTCAGAGTTTTCTTAAAATTTGTGGAATTAATAAATAAAAATAAAAGACAAACATTATTATAATCCTTAAGTGCACTAAGTCCTTCAGAAATACTGTTTACATTACATTTTGCTTCTATTATTATCAGAGGTTATAAATATATGCAACCAAAAGTCCTGAAAGAAGTGAAACCAGGAAATACATAGGGAGTGATGTGCTGACCATAGAAAATTGAGGTGCGAAGACTTTGATAAACTATATAGGTTCCATACTTCTATGTCTTTTAATTGTTATTTAATTTTCTTTAAGGATTTTGTTTTTGTTTTCTGTACCCCTCTTTTCTCACCCTTTCAACATAATCATGACTACTTGTATCATCCTCAAAGCCATTCTTCAATATTCTTGGCCATTTCACATTGGACAACAAATCCCAGGATATTATTCAGACATTAAATGGAAAATATTCCAAGTTATATTGCCAGCTCCGAAGTGCTGAAAATACAAGTGCCTGTGCCAAGGAAACATACGCTGAGGTTAAAGAGTCCCTTGGAAGTATTAATGATATAGACACTTAATAAACAATTCCAGAGCTGGCATTTGCTGAAGAAAGACAATCCATATTCACTAAGCCAAAATAATAAACATGAATTTTAAGAGACAGTTGATGGCTTGGACCATGATCTCCTAATCCATTGGGTCCTTTAGCTAACACTGAAGAGAATGTTAAACTTGATCATGTCTGAAAATTCTGAACATGTCTTGACTCAATTATGATTATAATTTGTTTCTTTCCAAGCTAAGTAAATGATACATATGGAAACACAATGCAGAATTTCAAAATATTCCTCTATTACTCAAATCACAACACCGTCTTTTGTCCTACTTTAGGCACCAAAGTTTGCATGGTTTCACTTAGATTGTTGGTTGAAATAGTAAATGTCAAAAGCAAGAACAAAGAAACTGTAATATTCACCAAAAAGTCCGTTTCTTCAAAATGTCAGCACTCTTTTGTCAAGGTTCATAGTTAGGAAAACAAAGGGAAATGTGTTGATGTTAAATGCTTCATTTTATATTTCTTCTGTTTGTAATCCATAATCTGAAATGCATTTTATTTATTTTTATAACATAGGGAGGGGCATCATATATGTATACACTTTTTGTCCTTAAAATAATTTCTTAAATAATGACTGCAACCATTTGTAAAATGCTTACTGTTTGCCAGGTATCGCTTTAGCATTTTATTTAATCTTCATTACAGACCTTTGTAGCAGTACCACTATGAACCCTATTATATAGATAAGAAAACCAAATAGTAGAAAGGTGAAGTAACTAGCTAGGAAATGGCAGAGTCAGGATAAGAACCTAGGCATTTTGGCTTCAAAGACTGTGCAACAAATCACTATGCTTAAAAAAAAAAAAACACAGGCTAAGACATCTTCAGAAGACTAAGATTTGCTTTTTTACTATTGCTGATACTTCATATATTTGTCATAAAACATCAGAATTCCAATTACATTACCTAGCTCTTATATTTAAACAGATGACAAATCACAAGGTGATGAATTATCAGGAAATTCACTTTGTTTATTGACTTCTAGGAGTTTACTTCTAATCAGTATCTATTATGAATATCTATATAGATATCTATGTAGAATATTAAATTGGATGGTATATATAATATCTATATTCTGTTAGACTTAGTTAACAGACTGTGTCCCTGTTTTTTGGAGAGGTGAATAAGTAAGGTATTTGGAGGATGTAAGACCCAGGCTATGAAAAAATCGTAAAAACAAAGTATATAATAAGAAAGGAAGGCACTAACATAATTTAAGTTAGACTTAATCTCCTCAAAGTGCTTTTTGGTTAACCTACTTGTCATTGAGAAGATATACCCCAAAAATTCCTATCAATACTAACTTAAACAAAATTAATGAATTTTCCAAAGCAGTCTGTGACATTATTCTGTGCATTTATAAGGATAATTGTGATAAGGTCTTCAATTTCGATTTTTCCTTTAAAGCTATTATATTGTATCTTTTTCCTATCCCTTACAATTAGTACTCACATGGACTATTATGCTTTTTACTCACTTGCCTTTTACTTTTACATGTCTGCTTTATATATAAAGAACCCTGGATTGAACTGCTCAAAGGGCTGTACAGGTACCAGCTCATTAAAAACTCTGCTGAGAGAAGTCAGTGAACATTTTAGCAATTGTACTGCTTTCTACAGAGAACAGAGAGTTTAAAAGCATGTGAAGCTCACCTTGTGAGTTTTTTATCAGAAATCTGACTTGGTATAAGAATCTTAATTCTGAGGTGATGCATCTAGTTTGCTTCCAAGTTTTAATTCACAAGATTTGTAACTTGTAGTAATAAAAACCACAGGATATGAGAACGGCATTATGAAACAGAATGTTTGTGTGGGGAGGGGGGTGGCATTTTATTGTAAAAAGAGAAGAAAGAAGGAATGGGCCCAAAGATCTCTTAAGGTCTTCTTGAAACTTGTTTTTCTTGAATGTTTAGAAATTCAACATATTATCATTGACCTAGGAAACATAGGTTTGGCACTGAAACCAAAAATATTTCTTTTTGAAGGCTATCAAATAAATGAACTAAAATAATAACAACAGTAAAGTAGATTAATCTAGCTACGCTTAGTGCTCTGGTGCCCCAGTATGGGATAGCCCTGTAAAAGCACGGTTAGGTGTGAGCGTGCGTGCATGTGTATGTACATGGCAGGAAGTTGAAAGTGCAAGGCAGTAATAACAGAACATCTCATGACTTTGAGAGGCTAAAACTAAGAATTATTACTTCCCTCTCCCATACTCTCTCTACTTCTCCCATGTTAGACACCATAAAAGGTGATGTCTCTCACATTTGTTAGTCTCTTTTCCAGAGATTTCTAAATAGGCTCAAGATACAACTTTCCTAAACAAAGCAAACAAAACAATATTCTCTCCTATTCCCCTTCTCCACATCAAAATGCTCATGTAACAATTAAGTTTTCCTCTTGAAAACATTTATGGAAAGAGTATCCTTTCTCTTTCTACTTTCTTATACCCATTCATTCTCTAACTCCTACCAATTCAATGAAACCATTTGGATACTGTCAAAAATAATCTCCCAGTTGCTAACTCCAAAGGCTCTTTTTCTTCAGTCTACTTGATCTGCTCTGCAACATTTGATACTTCTACTACTTTCTTCATCTTAAAAGCTTTCCTAATCCTGACTTCTAAGACACCACTCTCTCATTTTACTGTTCAACTTCTAGAACACTTCTCAGAATCTCCCTCTGTTTGCCTCCCAGATGCTGTAGTTAGGAAGAAACAATCAATCATAATGGAAAGGTAGTCTAAGAAAAGACTGAATATCTTCCTGAATCCATTGCATTTGTCATCTAATCCATTTTATATATGCATTCAGTATGAATCTTCTTAGTTAATTCAATGTTATGTACAAAAGATTACTGTGTTTCATTAAAATTGTTATTCCCAGATCCCTTTACACAAACCTTTCCACAATTTCAAAATCTCAACACCCCACTTATACTGACCATAACCAACTATAATCTAGCTGAGGATTTATAACTTTTGCTGAGTTGAATGTCATTTCTCTGCTAAAAATCTGTAGTTGTAAATTATTGGAAAACTAAAAAATAAATAAATAAAAATAAAATAACATTCCCTTGACTGTAGTCTATAAATAATATGTCCCCTTTTTAGTTGTTTCTACTTAACTAGCACAGGCAGAATTCTTAACATAACCATCACTTCAACATAATCAGCTGCTTCCTATGCCAGGGATCCTGATGTTCTTGCATGCCTGCCTCTCCCACCCACCCACACACTGTAATAGCCAGCTTCCCTTTTTAAATTTTTGTTATGTTTTCATCTCTGATGGTCCCAGTTGACACTGCTACCCCTTCTTAAACTATTTTGCTCTTAACTTTGTATTATTTTACATGTATTAATGTAATGTCATATAATCAAACTGTTGGTTATCATGCAACTTAGCTTTATTTATACACAGTTTTGTTATGTACTGCTTTTCATGTGTAGAATTTTTTTTTCACTTTTCTACAGTTAGTTCTTTGAAAAGGGAGAGTTAATACCATTTTATCCTTCTTTTAAATATTTCACACAACTTATCACAAGACCAAGTATATAATGCACACTCAACAATTACTTAGTGGTTGCTTATTGGCAAACAACATTAAAAAATCACCAAGATCTCATTAGATGATTCAGGCAATCACTATGAGTTTAATGATTACACTCTAAAGAGTCAATTTTCAACAGCAATAATTTCTAGATGCTATCGTAAATCACAACTATCAGCTACATTTTACTCCACTTATATGGTTAAATTTACCATATTAAACCAAACTTTGGAAGTACATGGAAGAAAGGTAAACAATCCAAAAGAGATGATCTAGGCCTGGAGCAGTGACTCATGTCTGTAATCCAAGCACTTTGGGAGGCCCAGGTGGGCAGATTGTTCGAGCCCAGAAGTTCAAGACCAATCTGGGCAACATGAACAGACCCTGTCTCTATAAGAACATAAAACAAAAATTAGCCAGGTATAGTGGTGCATGCCTGCAGTCCCAGCTACTTGGGAGGTGGAGGTGGGAGCCTAGGACATTGAGGCTGCAGTGAGCAGTGACTGCACCACTGACCTTCAGCCTGAGTGGCAGAGACCTTGTCTCAAATTATAAAATGAAAGAGAGATGATCCTAATCCAACAAACATTAGCACTGTTACTGTTTTGGTAACCATATATGTACCATTTAGACAATATTTGTATGTGGTTAGCCTCCTGACTTTCTTCATGCTCTTAACCAGTCTAGTAATGCTACCAGCTGAATAATTAAGCCTTTAAATTTTGTATTTCTTCAGACTTTGTCTTTTTTTGTTAATTTATTTCATGGATTTTGATTTATTTGGTGCTTATTAGGTTTAGCAATTCAATCCTTTGAGCCAAGACTCTGTGCATTTGAAAATCTTAAGGCTTCCCCAAAACTGGTTATGGATGCTGGCTACAAAGAAGTTTATGTTTCCTTCTTAAAAACATTCAAGACACTTTTAGGCTTTCTTGGTTTCCATGGTTATATTAGATTTTTTTTTTTAATTTTTATTTTAGAGAACAAGCTTTGAAAACCGGTACAATGGTCAATGCCCATAAGGAACAGGAATTTATCAAACTTCCTGAAACTCAGCAAAAGGTAATAACTTATATCATTACACATATATTAATCTATGTTTTAATGTCAAATTACTGTTCTTTTAAATTTGATAATTTTAAGTCTGATTTTTGAAATGTGAGAATAACAGAGAACTATGTTAATGTGTTTTCAATTCTGAGACATTTTTCTTTATCCCTAACCAAAGAAACTGTGAAAGGTGCTTCATCTACAAAGGATTATATCCAATTCAAAGGACCAACTTCATAGTTGGCAAGTATCCACTTCACAAGTATTGGAAGACAGAATTCTACTCTCTGCTTTCAAGCTAGCCAAGCCACAGCATGGTTCTGACCAAACAGATCCAAATCCACAGGGCTTTTTGGAGTATTATTCACAATTTGCTATGAATGGATGGCTAGACTGAGCTTAGGTAAGCCAGCCTGGAGAAGCCAGAGAGTCTGGTAATGTATCAGAGCTGTGATTTATATCATTAATTTTACTGCCATTGTACAGCCCATTCCTTTGTTTCTAGAAGGTCAGGCCACATTCAACTATAGCTTGTTATTCAAAATTTTATTTAAATACTTTTAGAGAAAGTTTGTTAAGATGGTTAACATAGAAAATTAAATTTTCTGAAAGCCACTGCTAACATGAATTCTACTGTAGGCACGGAATATTCATAGTGTCATCTAACACTGTCTACTTTGGTCTTTCATGATGATTTCAACAGAGTTAGTTATCTTGTCTTGAAGTGACTTAAATGTCCTGGTCTAAGATGAAATAAAAATGGGCATAGTAATTAAGAACATGGGCTTCAAGCCAGACACTTCAGTTAGAATTCTGGTGTTACTATTTACAAGCTATATACCTTTTCAAAAATTACCTAATCTCTCTGTGCCTCAGGTTTATCTTTTGTGTAATGGATTGAAATATTAACTCCACAATACTACAGTGGTAGAAACTAAACACTATTAAATTTAAGGTACTGAGAACAGTGCCTGGAATGTAGTAAGCAATCAGAAAGCACTGGCAATGATAATGACAGTAATGATAACGATGGTGATGATGATGATGATGACAATGATGATGAGAAGTTTATAACTACATCTGGGAAGGCTTACCTATTGACTCCATTTACGATCATTGCACATAATATGTCCTTTTCTACTTACTTCTCCTAGAAAATAGAACTTTCCATAAAAATTACTTCTGTATGACATTTAAGCTGGTGTTGTGTCGTTGGCATGTTAGAAAAATAAGGAAAATAAGGAAGTTGATTAACACAAAGTTTTATTCTCTGTATTATAAGATAGGGCCAAGTAGTCTGGTTGAATGCACATAGTCGGGAGACTGGAGTCAAACACAGGAAAGCAATAATGTGAAAATGGAAGCAGCCAAGGGGTTAATAGGGTCATTGTTAAAATTGGTGGCACACACTAGTTCAGAAGACATATTATAGGTTTTTTTCCCCTAACAATCAAGAAACCCAAATATAGAATGACTGAATTTTAGAGGTAAAGGAGATATTAAAGAATAACTTTCAGAGGTATGACATATTCATATTACAGGATAAGAATATAGTAACACCAAGCAACTTTAAGATTTTCTAAATATCAATCCAATGTAACTTCTTCTACCTTACAGGTGGATGCAAAAAAGGTGCCTGTATTTGCAAACTTTAAACGTGCAAGTCTTCACAGAATAAAACTAGAGTGAAAGCTTGTCAATTCTGTATTTTGCTAACAGATGGCATGATTTGCCATTCAAAATAATATTTTTCTTGGCTGTTACATTTTTCATTAAATGATAATATTTGTATTTGCTATGATAAATAACTCCTCATGTTGAAAAGTATAAAACTATAAGACTGAAATATTTATTCAGAATAGGAAGATGATTGTAATAGAAAGAGATTAAACAAACAAGAAAAACTTATGAGAATATGGAAAGTATTGCAAGTATCTATGGGAGAATCCTTTAATAATAGGAACAATTCCAAATGCAAGAGACATTAATGGATCATATAAAAATTGCTATACCATCACAGTCTTAAACAATCAGAAATAACACTGAAAAATAATCCATGAAATGAACAATCTTTTAATTACATGGCTAAAGAAGGCCAAAATCAAAATAAAATGCTTATTAACCTAATGACAGCTCTGGAAATACTTTCATTTATAAATTCCTTAAATATTTATTGAATGGCAATTATGGTTCACGATCTTTTCAAGGTGCTTAGGATTCATCAGTAAGTAGAAGAACGAACCTTGCCCTTTTGGAATTTATATGATGGTATGCAGTGAGCAGAGAACAGAAAAAGGGAGAGAGGAAAGGAAATAGACAAGCTCTCACGAACATAATAAATATGCATATTATATTGTTTATATGATACAATAATAATATGAAAAATCAAAAATACACTGGGAAGCTAAAGAAGGGAGTATGTGAATGGAATATTTTGAATAAAAGTCAGCTCATCACTGATCTGACCAAACATTTAAGGGAGCTGAGGATATTAGTCATGCAGATACCTGGAAAAGACTGTTCCTGCCCTAGTGAACAGCCAGGGCAAATCCCAAAGATAAGGATATATTAGAGGAACATCAAGGGGTCCCTTGTGCCTGGAGTGGTGGGACGGATGGGATGAGTCATGAGTCTCAAAAGTCCAATTGTATATGGTAGTCAAAGTCCTGTAAGGATTTTGGCTTTAATTCTGAATAAATGGGAAAACCATTGGAGGGTACTGGAGAGAAACAACAATTGACTAATTTTAACAAATAATATCACCATGCCTGCATTGGGAATAAATGGTAGAGGGTAAGAATGGCTAAAATTGAGGCTGAAATACAGTTCATACTGGACTAGAAAAAAAGCGGGGAGTTTGTTGCTGAAATGCTGTCTGGTGAAAGTGCTGGTGATAAAAGTTGGAGCGAAAGCCACAGTTAGTTCCAAAGATTCAAGGACCTTTATTTCCACACCAAGTGAGTAGCAAAGTGGGGGCTGGGGATACAACAGAGACTAAGAGTTCTCTTAGTTACAGTTTTCAACAGTTTGCCAGTGTAGAAGTAAATGGTCTAAAGATGTTCAATAGTTTGAAAATCAGCAAGGAAAAGAAAAGTCAGTCTGGTTCAAAACCCGCACAGAATGAGCTCATACTATTATTTGGCAGAAGTACATGAAGGGATAGCCAGTTTAAACTCCCCTTAGTCACTTTGGACATAAAAACACAGAGGTGCACAAAGAGTCATCTGAACTATTTGTATGTATGGAGGAAGTTATCTGTACTAAAGTCACTTGCTTTCTTTCTGGTGTGAGAATTCCATTTCTTCATGCCATAAAAAATAGTTGCTTTATTTTTAAAAATTCTAAATATGTTGTGGAGACTAATAAAAGCAGCATGACATTTCTTTCAAATGCTCCTGGATAACTGATATAGAAAAAAATATCAATTTTTTAATGTGGACTAAATTGCCTCTTTCATATTTTTGTAAAAGAAATTCATCTTTTTAGACCCATGTATATGAATAATAAAACTATATGTGACAACTTACTCTTAATAATCTAACCCTTCTTTTCTCTTCTTCCCTCATTTTATATCTTCTTTCCTCCTTTCTTTTTGTCCTCTCTCTCTTTCTTTTTATCTTTGCCTTTTTATAGATATCAGGTTTTGCATCTTAAGATCTCCCTTTTGAATTAAAGAGAAAATATGTAAAGAATATTTATATTTATAACTGGTGCTGGGATAGAAGCTTTTGAAGAAGATAGTGAACGATAGAAAATAATAATTATGAAAATTGCAAATAGAAAAAAGCAATAAGGAGTATGTAGAGTAAATACCATCAATAAAAATTATTTTAAAAACCAAGAAATATAGCTTAAACTAAAGTTGGACGCAGTGGCCCAAGTCTGTAATCCCAGCACATTGGGAGGCCAAGGTGGGTGGACCACTTGAGCCTAGGTGTTCGAGACCAACATGGGCAACATGGTGAAACCCTTTTTCTACAAAAAGCAGAAAAAATTAGCCGGGAGTGGCGGCAGACACCAGTAATCCCAGGTGCCCGGGAAGCTGAGGTAGGAGGATCACTTGAGCCTAGGGTGTCAAGGTTGCTGTGAGCCCTGATAATGTCACTGCACTCCAGCCTGGGCAACAGAGTGAGACTCTGTCTCAAAAAAAAAACCAAAAAGTTAATATGTTACTATACATAATCCTATAATATAATAAATGAATATTGCTACTAGACCATATAATACTGATGTTTTGTAATTCTAATGTTATTCAGAACATGAGATATAAAATAACAATTGTAAAGAGCTAAACTTTAGAAGAGTATTAGCAAGCAAGGATTCTATGGATTCTAAATTCAGAAAATATAGACATTTTGAAGATTTTTAAAAAATATCTTAAAACCTGGAGAGAAGAGTTTTAGAAAAAATAAGCAGTCATGACATACAAACGAAATTAATACCATATGGTATTCTTCATTCACATACAATATCTTTCACCACTTTGCCCTGACTGTAATTCTGTAATCATTTCCACCTCCTCAGTTCCTTACTCTCAGCTTCTACTGACTTAGAATTGAGTCAAACTCCTCAAATGGATAGAAAATAAAAGAATTTTCTACCTCCCACAGAGCAAGTTGAATGTTAGAACACCTTTTGGTCTTTTATATCAACTAGAATAAAAGTATAAAGACAGACTGTTATAAAACACATAAAAAAGGTTATCAATGAAAGGAAAGGGAGTGTAAGTAGGGAAAACCATGTCACCATATAAACAGATCTTAGTTACTACTAAAAATGTAAAATTATGATACAATATGAATATAATTGATTTTAGAATATGAAGTAAGTAGGTTGCTATTTCAATGACTGATGACAACATTGTTTGAATTTCATAGGTTTAAATATAAAATTATTAAGATGACACTATGCCACCTCCTAACATAAAAATCTGTTATATATTAAAATAATTATTTTATGTATTTATTTATGAAATAAATTGTCCACCTAGGAGAAGACAAGATCCTTTCCGTGGTCTGAAGAATTTATAACTTTTCTAAGGCAGTGAGGTAGCCACATTTTATTTTCTTTTCCCTTCTTTACTTGAGTACACCCAAAATTTAAAAGGTTAGTATTCAAAAAATAGCCATAATCACATTTGTTTCAGTTTCCTATGTCCCTGCAGTTTTTTTCCTAAGCATCATCCACTGACTTTTACAGAATTTATCAACACCCTTATCATAATATTCTGGACTATCATTTAATGGTATGTTGTATTCTGTTGAGCTTCCTAGAGAATAAAAATTTAGAATACTTTTCCATTCACGAAGTGTTGTGAAAGAGATCATGATTTCAACTCCAAATAAGTATCCTCTGATATTGTATGCTTAACTCTCAATTTACACTACTTTCCAGTCACCTAACATTTTATATTTAAGATTTAGACAACTAAAATTATTCTGTGAATATCGTTGCTGAAATCATAATAAACATCCACCAAAATGAGGAATGAAAATACTTAAATATGTAAATTGAGGAGTCATGTGATTCAGTTCAATTAATATGAAATCCAATTTTATTACTGAAAGAGACATTTATTAACCCCCTGTGTCTGGTAATGTACTAGTCTCTGTTTAGTCTCAGAGTGAGCTCACAAAATGCCCTCTCTTTTAGGAGTAGAAGTGTATTTTATTATTAAAAAGTGACATTATCAGCTTTCCCTCTCAAAAATTTTCTCATTATATATAAACCCAAATTATTGTGGCAGCTTTAAAGTGAAACATTGAGAAGGCTGTACATTCACCCTACAATGTTGCTACACTCGAAATCTTTTTGAAAATTCTTTTAGGCATTGCCATGACAGACATTTTACGAGCCACATGAGAAAACTTCCCTCGGTGCTTAAAATCCATGACTCATTTATTTTTAACCCTAAATGGTATTTCTTATTTGGTCATTTCTTTTAGCCACCAGGTTTGACTCTAGATCATTGTTAAGCGCTATGAAAAGCAAAATTCACCTCAAGCAAAAATCAGAATTTGTTGCTATTGCATTTAATTTAGAGGGGTCAGGGAGACAAAAGTGCTGAAGACATCTGTGGAACTTTCATGGAAATATCAGCTACCTTGCTTTATAACCATATCTCACAAATGAGGTAACTCAGAAATGAAGGCGAGGAAAGATACTCAGAGATCTCTAGAGAACAGGTATGGCCGTATGGTAACGAGACACAGGTTGTGCATTTCATCTGAGAGGTTTCCCTTTTAAAAAATTGGTCTCACCACACAGGATATCCTTTATTAAAATAAATGGCAGGCACTATAGTGACTCAGTGTATCTTAGAGTACAGAGACGTATGACATCGTGGTTAAGAACTTGAACTCTGAAGTCAGACAGTGAAGGCTGAAATCTGGCTCCAAAGCTTGTTACCTGCATAACACTGGGCAGGTTTCAGACAATAAAGATAATTGTTTAAAGTAATAAATGAGATAATCTAAATAAAAATGTTCAGCATGGCGTCTGTAACATAGCATGTACTAAGTAATTCAGTCCTCCCATTTTCTCTCTGTTTATTAGTTTGTGTGTGTGTTTGTGTGTTCATTTGTATGTGTGTGTTGTGAATGTGTGTTGTGTGTGTAACATTGTCAATGTGTCAAACTTTACATATATAAGCTTGAAACATATGCTTTACATATTAATATATAACTTTACATATAAACTTGATACTTTGACAATTCTAAATACGCTGTAAGAGTATTTTATAGTGACACTAACTATAAATCTTTTATTACAGAAAACAAATATAATTGGAGTAATACTATCTTCCTGATTAAAAAAATAATAATCCATTGTATAAAGAAAATGTACTATGGGATTTGAGACTTTAATAGTTCCTTGTCAATTAGATTTACTGAGTAGCTAAATAATAAAGTTAAGTAATCACAATTATCAAAGACATAAATCTACTGTGAATCAAGTCCTGGTAAGTACCGGCATTAATATTTTTAAATTCTTTTTTGTTGTTGCTTATGTGGCTTAGTGGCAAAAGCATGATAAATAAAATAAAATAATATTCTTATGCCCAAATGAAAAATTAATATAATCGATACTTAAATATGTAGTCACATTGCAATACTATCTTAGATTGTTGATAGGCAGTACTATGAGAGTAGTCATTACTTATGGCTATCAACACTTTTCCTTAAGACTGGATAGCACACAAATCAGTTATATTTTCCTATTTCATATACAATGTTAGTCAAACTCCTGCCCAATATATTTTCTTTAAAACTATGCCTATACCATTTTAGTAATTATCTGTAACAAGAGACTGGATTCTGAAGTTGGATATATTGAGATTCAAATCCTGCCCCCATCACTTCCTATCATCTTGGGTAAAATACTTATTTTCTTACTTTTAAATTACAGAAAGACAATCACACAAGCTGATAATAATGCTGTAGTTATTAAATGAAGTATTCCATATAAAGACTTAATAGTGCTGGCACTCATTGCACACTTAATTTTGTTTTTTAATTTTTTATATTTTATGATGCTGCCATTATTTTTTCCTGGGTTCCTTTATTTTAGTTTTACAGGCTATGGATGTTACATTTTTCTGTTGATAGTTTCATTATGCTCTTTCTATTAAAATTTCGTTCATCTTAAAAATTTCCCCTATTCTTATTCCCGCATACAATTAGTCACCAACAACTGCCAATTTATATTATGTAATGATGCTCTGTTTTTTCTTTCCATCTCTGTTACAATGATTTAATCCACCTTGGTTAAGTATAACAGTTTTCTTTCTAGTCTGTCTAGTATTTGTTTCCTTGTCACTTCTTCCTGATTATTCTTGTTCAAAGTGGCATTCACCATCTTATTACAAATGAATGCCAAAAATTGTAATGGTTTACTACTGCCTTTATACAAAAAGACAAACTTAAAGTTTCTAAAATCTGATATTTACATACTTCTTCAAACATTTAATCTTTTTTTGCCCTCTGACATAAAATAATGTCTTCATTAATCATTTTGTACAACACATCTTTATATAATGGTGTTTACCTGCATAAAAAGACTTTATGAAAATATTCCATACCAGCTATAGAGAGTTTACCTATACTATCATCTTCATGATGATAATAGAGACCCCATGAAGGGGTCTCTAACATATAATTATCAATAAATTCTTCTTATTTTGAGTTCTTTTCTTTACCATCTTTAACTTGACAGTAAATCATATATTACTTTAACCAGTTTTATAATATTTAATTTACATATGCCATATATTTACTCCATGTTAAAATAATTTTCAGCACACTTAACTATTTTATAGGATTTTATGTCTTTCTTGGCATCTCCAATGTATAATTTTTAAAAACACAACAGATATATTTAATAGAATTAATACATAACAAAACTTAATCCTTGATTACTTGCCAGGAAAAAGTAACAGAGACTGAATTTACTACCTCATATGAAACAACCAAAACAAAAAATAACAAACAAAATGAAATTTAAAAATCCATCTAAAGCAACAGTTTTCAAGTCACTGGATATCAGGCAACAAAGAACAGAGATCCTTAACAAAGGGAAATGATGACCCTATAGTGCCATATTTTACTGCTTTAAGAATTTCTAGGCTGAAACAGTAGCACAGAAAACCAAAAATTTGGTTTTTGTTTGTTTGTTTGTGGAGCTCAGAAAATTCTTGGATTTTAGGAGATGGAGATGAAAGTCTAGGGAGACCAAGATGACTAGAGTTCTTTTTTTTTTTTGGAGAGAACACCAGAGAGAAGACAGCTACACACAGAGAGAGAAAGGCTGTTTGCGAAAGTTCCTCCTTCAGGTTTTAGCAGACTACCAATCAATCCATGTGTGACCAAACCTCCCGAGGCCAGGGAAAGAATTATCCAAATGTATTAGAGGCATGGGATTTGGTGCTCTCACATGACAGAGAAAAATGCTTGCTCCCACCAGCCAAATTGGAAAACCTCAAGATTCATGCAGCATTAGGTAGAGTACAGATATATCTCGATGTTTTTATTTGTTTGTTTGTTTTTTGAGAGGAAGTCTCGCTCTGTTGCCCAGGCTGGAGTGCAGCAGCATGATCTCATCTCACTGCAACCTCCACCTCCCAGGTTCAAGTGATTCTCTTGCTTCAGCCTCCTAAGTAGCTGGGATTACAGGCATGCACCACTATGCCCGGCTGATTTCTGTATTTTTAGTAGAGACAGGGTTTTGCCATGTTGGCCAGGCTGGTCTGAAACTCCTGACCTCAAGTGATCTGCCCACCTTGGCCTCCTAAAGTGTTTGGATTGCAGGCATGAGCCACCATGCCCGGCCAACATATCTCATTTTATTGTGCTTAGCTTATTGTATAGATATTGAGTTTTTTGCAAACCAAAGGTTTGTGGCAACCCTGCATCAAATAAGCCTATCTGCACCATTTTTTTCCAACAGCATATGCTCACTTCTTGTTTCTGTGTCACATTTTGCTAATTCTCACAATATTATAAATGATTTCATTACTATTGTACCTTTTATGGTGATCTATGATCCATGGTCTTTGATGTTCCTTATTGTAATTGTTTTGGGATAGCATGAACCATGCCTACAAAATGTGGCAATCTTAATTGATAAATATTGTGTGTGTTCTGACCGCTCCATTCACTAGCAGTATTCCCATCTCTCTGCCTCTCCTCTGGACTCCCTGTCCCCTGAGACACAATATTGAAATTAACCCAATTCATAACCCTGCAATGGCCTGTAAGTGTTCAAGTGAAAGAAAGTATTGCATGCCTCTCACTTTAACTCAAAAGCTAGAATGATTAAGCTCAATGAGGAAGAGTGTCAAAAGCCCACAGAAGCTAAAAGAAAGATCTCTTATGACAAACAACCAAGTTGTGAATGAAAAGGAGTTCTTGAAGGAAATTAAAAGTACTAATCTATTGAACAAACTAATGACAGAAAAATAAAACAACCTTATTGTTGATATGAAAGAAGTTGTAGTGGTCTGCAGAGAAGATCAAACCATTCACAACACTCTTTTTAGCCAAAGCCCAATCCTGAGCAGTGTCCTAACATTCTTCAATTCTATGAAAGTTGGAGAAGTGAGAAAACTGCAGAAGAAATGTTGGAAGCTAGTAGAGGTTGGTTCATAACACTTAAAGAAAGTAGCTATCTGCATAATATAAAACTGCAAGGTGAAGCAGCAGGTACTGAGAGAAGAACTGAAGTAATTTATCCAGGAGATCTAGCTAAGATAATTGATAAAGATGGCTGCATGTAACAAGAAATTTTCAACATAGACAAAATAGTCTTCTATTGGAAGAATATATCATTGGAGACTTTCATAGCTAGAGAGAAGAAGTCAATGCCTAGCTTTGAAGTTTCAAAGGGCAGGCTGACTCCCTTATTAGAAGCTAATGCAGCAGCTGGTGACTTTAAGCTGAAACCAACACACATTTGCCATTCTGAAAATCCAAGGGCCCTTAATAATTTGGCTAAATTTACTCTGCCTGTGCTCTACAAATGGAACAACAAAGCCTGGATGACAGCACATCTGTTTACAGCATGGGTTACTTAATATTTCAAGCCCACTATTGAGACCTATTGCTCAAAAAAAGTTTCTTTCAGGATATTACTTCTCATTGACAATGCAACTAGTCACCCAAGAACTCTAAGGAGGATGTACATACAAAGATTTTCCAGGCCTGTTAACACAACATCCATTCTGAAGCCCATGAATCAAGGAGTAATTTTGACTTTCAAGTCTTATTGTCTAAGAAATATATGTTGTAAGGCTATAGCTGCTATAAATAATGATTCCTCTGATGAATCTGGGGAAAGAAAAGTGAAAGCCTTCTGGAAAAAAAATCACCATTCTAGATTCCATTAAAAACATTTGTGATTCAGGAGAGGAGGTCAAAATATCATCAGTAACAAGAGTTTGGAAGAAGTTGATTCCAATCCTTATGGATGATATAGAGGGATTTAAGACTTCAGAGGAAGAACTAACTGCATATGTTGTGGAAATGGCAAGAGAACTAGCATTTGAAGAGGAGCATGAATGTGTATCTGAAGTGCTACAATCTTATGATAAAACTTCAGGGGACAAGGAATTGCCTCTTATGGATGAGCAAAGAACATTCTTCCTTGAGATGGAATGTACTTCTGGTGAACATGCTATGATCGTTGTTGAAATGACAACAAAGGGGCCAGGCGTGGTGGGTCATGCCTGTAATCCCAGCATTTTGGGAGGCCAAGGCAGGCAGATCACCTGAGGTTGAGACTTCAAGGCCAGCCTGGCCAACACGGTGAAACTCGTCTGTACTAACAATACAAAAATTAGTGGGTGTGGTGGTGCACGCCTACAATCCCAGCTACTTGAGAGGCTGAGGCATGAGAATCTCTTGAATCTGGTGGCAGAGGTTGCAGTGAGCAGAGATTGCACCATAGCACTCCAGCCTGGGTAACAGAGAGAGAGACAGAGTCTGTCTCAAAATATAGGAAAAAATGAAATGACAACAAAGGATTTAGAATATTACATAAACTTAGTTGATAAACCAGAAGCAGGGTTTGAGAGAATTGACCACAATTTTTAAAGAAGTTCTACGGTGGAGAAAATGCTGTTAAATGGCATTGCATGCTACAGAGAAATCTTTCATGAAAGATGTGGTGAACTTTATTGTCTTTTAAGAAATTACCACAGTCACTCCACCCTTCGGTAACCACCATCCTGATCAGTCAGCAGCCATCAACATTGAGGCAAGATCCTCCGTGAACAAAAAGATTATAACTCACTAAGGCTGAGATGATCATCAGCAATTTTTAGTAATAAAGTATTTAACTAAGTTAAGTACACTGTTTGTTAGACATACCACTATTGCACACTTAATAGACTATAGTATAGTGTAAACACAACTTTCATATGCACTGGGAGACCAAAACATTTCTGTGACTCATGTTATTGCTATATTAGCTTTATTGCTATAGTCTGGAATAAATCCACAATATTTCCAAGGTATGTGTATACATACAAGTGTGAGTGAAGAATGATCAGCCCTTGATTAACACTTCTCTGACTCCATGTAACAAATGTAAAAAGCAGAACTCACAAGGATCAAACTGTTTCTCAATAATTTAACTGTGTCCCATAGAAAAATTCAAGAACATTAATAAGAATACAAAATTATGAAGCATGCAAAAGATAAAATTCACAATGTTTGGCAACCAAAAAAACACATGGCATGCAAGAAAATAAAACTCATAACAGAGAAATCAATCAGTCAAATCAACTCAGAACTGCCATAGATGTTAGAATTAGTAGGCATGGACATTAGAACAGTGAATATAACTGTGCTGTATATGTCCAAATAGTGAAATACAAGTAAGGAATATATTTTAGGAGGCCCAAAGAAAACTAGACATAAAAACTAAAATGTCTGATATGAAAAATACATTGGATTGGATGGTGGCAGATTAAATATTATATTGGAAAATTTTCATGAGCTTGAGAAAGCACAGCAATTAACTATGTGCACTATTCTAATAAACTTCAGTAGTCATCTTCTGTGTGTGTGTAAGAGGAAAAGAACAAAGTTAAAGGAATAAATGAAACTACCAAAAATGAAGAACACAGAGAAAAAGGATTTTAAAATGTGAAGAGCACTGGACTATTTCAGTTTGTGTAATGCATTTTTAATTGTAATTCTCAACAGTGTCGGGGAAGAATATTTGAACAAATGATTTTCCCCATAACTGCAAAGTAATTTAATAGAGAAAGGATGTTTTTTTCAACAGATGGCATTGAAATAATTAGATAGTCATTTGCAAAAGATGAACTAAGACTCGTACTTTGGAACACATAATAAAATTAATAAAAATAAATTATAGACATTGTTAAAACCTAAAACTATAAAACCTATAGAAGAAAACATAAGAGAAAATCATTGTCACCTTGGGTTAAGAGAAAAGTTGGCAACCTACCTATGGCCAACAGGACAAATCTTACCCTCTACCTGTATTTCTATAATGTATGAACTAAGAATCATTTTTTAGATTTTTAAATCATTAGCAGAATGGAAAAAGTATATTACTTCATTACATGAAAATTATGTAAAATTCATATTTTAATAACTAATTATTAGAACATAGCCATCCTGATTCATTTAAATATATTTTTATGATTGCTTTCACACTACACCTATAGAGATGATTAGTTGAAGCAGAGTGTATTAGTCTGTTTTCACACTGCTATAAAGAACTACCTAAGACTGAGTAATTTATAAAGAAAAGACTTACATTTCCACAAGGCTAGGGAGGCCTCAGGAAACTTACAATCATGGCAGTAGACGAGGGAAAAACAAGGTATGTCTTACATGGCAGCAGAAAAGAGAGAAAGAGAGCAAGGAGGGAACTGCCATACGCTTTTAAACCATCACATCTTATGAGAACTCACTCATTATCATGAGGAAGGCATGGGGAAATCATCCCCATGATCCAATCACCTCCCACCAAGTTCCTCCCCTGACACATGGGGATTATAATTTGAGATGAGATTTGAGTGGGGACACAGATACAAACTGTATCACAGCAGGTGTATGGAGCACAAAGTCTAAACTATGTATTATCTGTCCCATTAAAAGAAAGTTCCCCAACTCTTTGAATAGGCAAAGATATAATAGCAAAAGCACAATAATTTTTGTTAAATTGATAAGTTGGACTTCATCAACATTCAAAATTCTGCTCTTCAAAAGATGCTATTAAGAGAATGAAAAACAAAACACAGACTGGGAAAAAAGTATTTATAAATCAAATATCTGATAAAGTACTTGTGTTTAGAAAATATAAAGAACTTTCAAAATTCCTTAGTTTAAAAAAAATCTCCCTCCTCAAAAAGGACAAAACCTTTAAATAGACTCTTCACCAAAGAAAATATACATATGGGATATAAGTACATGAACTGACACTCAACATCATTAGCTTTATGGAAATGCAAATTAAAGCCACAATGAGATACCATTACATACCTATCAAAATGGCAAAAAATTAAAAAGACTGACAATACTAAGGGGTGGTGAAGATATAAAGAAACTGGAGTTCTCACACACAGCTGGCAGAGACATAAAATATTTCAAATGCTATGGAAAACATGTCAACACTTTGTTAGAAGTGTAAAAGTCACATGATTTAGCCACCTCAATCTTCCATAATTATCCAAAAGAAATGAAACATGCATTTATAAATAAAGCCTTGTACATGAATGTGTACTCAATTCAAAGACTTTTGAAATTTGTAATAAACTTCAGTAGTCATTTTCCATGTGTGTGTGTGTGTAAGAGGAAAAAAACAAAGTTAAAAGAATAAATAAAATATTGGGGACTTTGCAGAGAGTTTACGGGGGACTATAGCATTCTGAATTGATATGCTAGCTTTCCATAGATCAAATAAAGTTAAGAATTTTATTCTGTACATATTTAAAATTGGAAAATCAAAATATTGGGTTAGTAACAATAAAGATAAGTATGCTTTCTACATTTCATGTAAAAGTTTTACTAAATTATAGTCATCCACAAGGAATGGGTTCCACAGGGAATTGGTTCCAGGACCCCTGTGGATGCCAAACTTTGTGGATGTCCAGTCCCTTATATAAAATGCCATAGTATTTGCATACAACCTCTGCACATTCTCTTGTATACTTTAAATCATCTCTAGATTGCTTAAAATACCTAATACAATGTAAATGCTGTGGAAATAGTTGTTATACTGTATATTAAAATTTGTGTTATTTATATTGCTGTATTATTACTATTATTGTTCTTTTTTAAAACCTTTTTTGATTCGTGGTTGGTTGAATCTGTGGATACAGAACCCAGGATACAGAGAGCTAACTGTAATTCTATTAAGTGAATGATCCCTCCTTACTTTCCAGTAAAATGATCTTTTATCTTTATTACAGAGATTTCTGGAAGGAATTATAGTGTCTTTCTTCTATTTTTCTTAGAACTATGGAAATAATTGGTCTTATTATTCTCAGAGAGCCTAAAATTTCATTCAGCACTGGAGCAAGTGAATTTGTCAACTTTATATTATTATAATTTAATTGCCAGGTAATGTACATCACCTCCATTTCCTAGACATTGATGCTACCATACATCCACAGTAATCTTTCTTAGAAAAGTAGACTAAGGATCATAGATTACCAGTTTGTTGAAGACGCAGACACTTTCATTTAGCCTGGCCAGCTGGCACATGTCCTATAAACCAGACCAAATGTGCACATCACAGGGTAGAAAGTTCTGATCTTTTAAGTGACAGAGTCATAAAGTGGAGCAAATGATCCTTACACATAATCTCATGCAACATCACACTTCAAGGCCCTCAGTTAGCAATTTAGTAGTAACTCTTCAGTTTTAAGTGCCTACAATTGACCATAAGGGATCTTACATCTGCCCTCTCTTATTGATTTTACTACTCAAGAATCCTGTAAATAACTCTCATTTATTTCATCTTTTTATGATTATGGAAGGCTTTCCTAAACCAACCGTTAATTCTTAAAACATAAGCAAACGTTCTTTATCTGTATCTCTATATATCTGTCTCTATCTTTTCCTTTGTCACATTTCATAATTTCTAGATAATACTTTGAAATCCAAAATACTGCAAATTCTATATACTGTGTGATATACCATAGTACACACTCATTTTTCTCTATAATACAACACAATAATGAAAATATGTACAGTAGAGTTTTCTAGCCTCCATAATTATTCTTAGATATATAATCTGACTCACAAAATCCTATAAACAAACTACATGAGAAGTTGGAGGAACACCAAAGGTAAAGTAGACCAATCCCATAATAGATATATGATGATATTAGGGGAGAAAGAGATTTAGTGACTTACTCAAGATCACAGAGTGAGTAAATGCTCTAACTGAACTTGAATCGCTTTCTGCATCCATTCATTAACTAGAGAGTTCCAGTGATGAGTCAAACATTATGCTGACTACAAAAGGTATATAAAGAAAAAAGGCACCAATCCAATCATCCAAGTGATTCGAGTCTGGCAGGGAAGAAACCAAGCTATGTGTCACTCAATTCAATATATCCTTGGTATGCATTGTTCTTTTCTTAAATCAATCTGTCATTAAAAATACATAACAAACAATATATCCATAACCTTACATCTAACAACTTGGCTTGTAGATTTAATAATTTATTTCAATTATAAAATATACCCAACTGTAAAAAAGAATTGAGTGCTCAAAAAAGAGCTGCCTGCTCAGTGATTTTCACTGAATTTGATGTTCCTGAAAACTCACACAGTGACAATAAAAACAAATTCATCAGCCGTGCTAAAGCTTTGAAAATCAGGGCCTAAAATCAGCTAGAGATTGTGATTCTTATTTATAGATATGCCTCAACATCCTTTGCAATAAGATACAGTTTTACTGTTAACCAAACACATGACATTTAGCTTTAAATTGTGCTAAAAATGAAAAACAAAGTAAGAATTAATAAGGAACTTTTAATTAACACTTGTCACAATTCCTTTTTCATAACTTCCTATTGTATTGTTTTCGAGTGTTTTGGTGGAGGGGAGAGTGTCCATTCTTTCCATATGATGTATGCTACATGTGTAAAAGCATGTTCTCCTCCCCATACAACTCTGATGAGACCACACGTTCAACAGTATTTTCATTCGTTGATTCATCAAAGAGGAGAGAGGAACATATCAGAGCACGTTTGGCAGAATTTCTCGAAAGATTATTGAATTAATGATGAAATTGGTTAAAATAATTAAATATCCATTACTTTGATAAGTTTATAAAGGAACATATAATTTTTGCTTATCTGCACTTACATAAAACCTCAGAGAGAAGTGTGTGCTTAGAATAAGAAGAAAAGGTGATAAAACCTCCAGAAAAGAACTCTTAGAACGACAACAGAAGAATGGTCCAACAAGAAGCTGTTGGCAGCCTCACAGTTTGTATTATTTGACATTATCTTTGATAAAACACAGGTGAGTATTCAGAGGACAAATCCTAAACTGAAGGCAAAACAGCATGGTCTGTTACATTAGGTACCTCTGAGGCTGTGTTTTCTTTGATGTTCGCAACCCGGAAACCTAAACTTTCCCCACAATGGCTTCACTCACCAGAAAGGCCTCTGACTAAAATGCAGTATAAAGGGATCCACTTTCTATTAATCAAACCTGAGTGGAAACAAAGGAAGAATGGCAGAGTGGCAAGGGGTAGGAATCACAGTCTTTTAGCCCCTCCACACGTCTTTCCTGCTGTGCGTGTCTCTGTGAGTCTCAGCTCTCTCTGTCACCCCTTGCATGAACACATGCACACACGCATACACATATTGAACCTCTGAGTTATTCTCTGTCACTGGGAAGTACTTAGAAAATTAGAGAAAATTTTAATTTCTAACATTAATATAGTACCTATTAATATATGTGTGTATAGGCAGGATATATGTAAAGATATATAGTATGTATGTGTGTTTATATATATCTCACATATAGAAATTTAACAGGTTGGCTCAAGGCTCTCAGATAAATGTGCTTAGCACAGCCTGTCTGCCCCAGGATCCCATTACACAGGATGAATTACTTTAATATACTACATATATTTTTTTTCATTTTCATAGAACACCCCCAGGAGTTAATTCTGAAACCATTAATTTTTAGTACCAATGTTGAGTACCAACTTTAATACCAAATTTAACCAACCATAAGGCAACTTAATGAGCATCCTGTACTGTCAGTGGGAATTAAGAGTAAAAGGCAGAACCAAGCCTCAGCTTCTCTCTGCTGGCTGAGATTCTCCACACTGAAGGAAACCAGATACAGAAAAGTTAAGTTCTGCACATTTCAGTTATCATCAATAGTAGATAGAGATTGCTTTCTAGCTCTGTGACCATGAGCACACCCACTTATCTCTCTGTTGTATTTCCTTAGCTTGTAAAATCCAGGTAACAGTGTTCACTTCATAGGGTTCTTCTAATGACTACCTGGATTCGTATACGTAAAGACACGGAACTTTGACACATAGTAGGTGCCATGTTAATATAAGCTATTACTACGGTAATTGTCAAAGTATATTTAATTTATACATAAACGATATTTTGTTATCCATATGGACTGAAAGTGTCTTCAGAATTCTTTATTAAGGCCAAAGAACTTTTAAAACTGTTTGGAAGCATTTTAATCAATCTCAGGTTAAATAAACATGCTTTCTATTTTTAAGCTTGCACTTTAACTACCTGATCATTTTCTCAACCACAATGCCTCATTTTCTTGTAACACTGAAAAATGCAATATCATTTACGCAACCATTATGGTGCTTTTGAGTTTAATATGCCTAGTGATGTTCAAAGGCTCACACAAACAGTATTTAATATGAAACTAACTATGGGAATGTTTACTTGGATTTTTCATCTGAGAACATTACAGGGTGATAGCAGCCCTTTGCCACTCACACAGAAGTATTGGTTCAAACTGGTATCTTTATTGGCTCCTAAAAACCATGCAGTAATAGAATACTCAAGCCTATAACACTTTTCATCACTTAGTAGTTGCTGTGCTTGTCCACATACAGGAAACTTAAAATAGATACACAGTACACTCTGTATCCACTCAAAGATTTGAGGTGAAGTCTATGGAAGTGGCTATAAATGTCAACATTATACAGCATCGTATCTCTATATTTGTGTCAGGAAGGCATATTACCAGTTTAAGGCTATAATCATTCATGTTCTACCAAGTAATGGTGTGACACATCCATTTAGAAAGATGTTTCACTCACAGAGAGCACTGTACTTTAAAAATGCATATGTACTGTAGCCTGAATATACAACATTGACTACGTGAGACATTGTTTTGCATTATGGTAACTATTATATGCAAACATTCACCAGGTTTTTTTATTTTATTTTATTTGTAATTGCATTCTTTTGTAGGTATTGGTAATCATCTTTTATCAGAAAGCATGCACATATTAGGTCATTTTCTAGTTTTTTTAATTCCAAAAAATAAAAATAAAAATAAATTCTGGCATGTTTTCCTGTCAGGTAGGCATAACCCTATGTAGCTGAAACAGTAATATGAGTTATATTACCATATTCAGACATATTTTTAGCTATCAGAAAAAATAAAAGATGGACAGTTGATGTGTTTTCTTCTACTTCTAAAGAAAACACAAGGTCAATATCATACCAAGGGAGAATCTTGAGTGGGAACAAGGTAGAGTTGAGGTAAAATTCAACACTTATTTGGATAAATATCTATCTGTGTAACATGAACTAATTTCCACAGTTTCTCTATCTGTAGATAAGAGTGTTGACCTCAGTGATTTTTGTTAAAATTTTCTTCTTCTAAAAAATATAATACTAAATAAAGTGTATTTAAATATGTTGGCTCACTCTTCCTTATTTTCTTTCTTTTGTGCCTGGGTATTTTGGTGGGAGGTTTAATTAACTTCTTGCCTGTATAATATATATTCCCAGAATACTAGAGTTACTTTGCATGGCAATGCTTCTTTTTCTTTTTTAGCTGGCAACACACCTTCCCTTAACTGAGTCAGCCCATGAAATCCTCCAAACCTTGTAAATGTCACGCCTTTATTGACCCCATCATTATCATTTCTTTTTATTGAGAATTATCAATATAATGGTAAAGGACACTCACTTCGATGCCAAAAGGACACTGATTTGGTTTACAATTTCAATTCTCTGACTGTTCTCCACATGAACTTTGGCAAGGTATTTAGTATTTCTATGCTTCCATCTGTAAAATTCTCCCATCCATGAAATCGGGATAATGATAATGCTAACCAATCAGGGTTGTTCTGTGGCTTAGATTTATTACATGTAAACTAAGAACTGTGCTTGAAATTTAATAAATGCTAATTATTACTTTTCTGTTCATAATTGTTCTGCAGCTTGAAATGTTTTTCCTGTTAAAAACAAAAATAGGTTGGAAAATTAAGTAATCCATTCAAAAAGTGTTTTAGAGGAATTGCCAGGAGTCAGGTTCTATGAAAGGATAGAACCTGTTCCTATTCTCATAAAGCTTACATTCCACTGGAGGCAAAAAGATGATATAAAGTGAGTCTAAAAAATAAATAAGGTATTTTCAGGTAGAAATAAGAACAACTAAGAAAATAAAACAAGGACATGCAGCAGAGAATAAGAGTGTAAGAGAGTGGGAGTTGGGGGAAAAGTGCTTTTACTTGCCGATACGCATACCTCTTGATGTTGAAGTGAATCAAGGCTCAGGTTCTGCACATTATTTCTGCTTTGTTTATGTACCCTTCTTCATTTCCTCACTCGAGCCCAGGGATTAAAAATGACTTTCAAACATACCATATAATTTGGTTATCTTCCTAAAACCTGTTACACTAGCAGTCTTTTCCTTTCACAGTAAATGACATTTTTTCCATTGCAAGAACACAACCTCTGGAACTATTCTGACTCCTCTGTGTCATTTTATAGCTAAACCAGCAGGAAATATGTCAACTCTACTTTCAAAACATACTCAGTATTTTACCCATTCTCATCACTTTCACTGCTGCCATGATAGTCCAAGACTCCATAATCTCTCAATTAATTACTGGAAAACCTTCCTAATTGGTTTTCCACACCTGCTTTCACCTTTGCCAATGTACAGTTTAATTCCAACACAGAGCCAGAGGAAACATAAATCAGATGATGTACCTCCTTAGTTCAAAGGCTACAATGGCTCTGATTTCACACAGAATAGAATCAGAAGTCTCACCATGTATTTCTGCTTGGCCCTACCTGATCTGCCTCACACCTCTTACTCAATTGTACCACATTCCACTCCTCTCTCCCTACTTCATGTAGCACCAGGAAAACTGGCTTTGTTAATGGAACCAGCCCAAGAGTCCCATAGAATTTTATGGAAACACACACACACACACACACACACACACACACACACACACACACACAGAAATTGATCCTCCTAGTTTAAAGTTTGAAACTTACATTTGCCTTATCTGAGTTCCTTCCTCAGGAAACTGACTCTCAGACCTCCCAGACAGTATCAAGGGACTGAAACTAACAAGATCACCATATGCAGACAATTAAGACAGCACCCATCTCATCTATCACATTTACCTGACCACCTACTTCCAGTTGACCAATGTCTCTTCCTTACTCCACCTTAATTCCCCACACTTAGCTACATTCCTTTCCTGACTTTTCTTAAATTAAAGAAAGTTAAAAAAAAAAACAAACTAACTTTAGTTGGGAGGTAAGAATAGATTTAAGAATTGTCTTCTGCTGACATCACCAGGAGTCTAATAAAATAAAGACTTCTTTCCTGGCAATACTTGTTGTCTCAGTGATTGGCTTTCTGTGCATTGAGCAACAGGACCTAGACGGAATCCTTGGTGTTTCAGAAATATTAATATTTATGAACTACACCAACAATTCTTCCGTCCAGGGCCTTTGCTTATTTGCAAATAGCTGACATGCTCCCCCTGTATCAGCATTGTTCACTTGCTCAATTCTTTCAGGACTTTAATCAAATGTCACCTTTTTAGTAGGGCCCTCTTTAAAATTGCATCCCCGAGCCCTAAACTTTCTATACATTTCTGGTTTATTTTGCTTCATAGTAATTATTATCTCCTAATAGATTTATTTTATTGTATTATTATCTCTTTTCTGTTAGGGTATACATAATATAAGTGCAGATACTTTTGTCTGTCATTCAATGCTATACTCCGATTGCATAGAAAAATGCCTAGCACTTAAGTGTTTTCCCAATATTTATTGAATAAATGAAAGAGTAAATGAATGTAAACCAGGATGGCTTCTCTGAGCCCAAAATATTGAGAGAGATGGATCATTAGACACTCGAGGCAGAGACTATTCTAGGCAGATGTAAAGTCCTTTACAACTGTCAGCCATTAAACAAAAAGAGGAGTGACATGACATGTTTTTGTTTTTTATTTTATTTATTTATTTGAGAGAGTCTCGCTCTGTTGCCCAAGCTGAAGTGCAATAGCACCATCTCAGCTTACTGCACCTCTGCCTCCTGTGTTCATTGATTCCTCTGCCTCAACCCCTGAGTAGCTGGGATTACAGGTGCCCACCACCGTGCCCAGCTAACTTTAGTATTTTTAGTAGAAATGGGTTTCACCCTGTTGGCCAGGCTGGTCTCGAACTCCTGACCTCAAGTGATCCACCCACCTCAGCCTCCCAGGTAGCTGGGACTATAGGTGGCGTGCCATCACACCTGGCTAATATTTCTATTTTTAGTAGAAATGGGTTTCACCCTGTTGGCCAGGCTGGTCTCGAACTCCTGACCTCAAGTGATCCACCCACCTCAGCCTCCCAAAGTGCTAGAATTACAGGTGTCAGCACCTGTTGACATATTTTAAAATAGTTGTTCTAATTCTATGTTAACTAAAGTGGAAGAATATGGTTGGAGTATATTAAGTAAGGAGGAGAAACACAGGAGATAAGTTCTGAGAAGGAAGGAGAGGACAATTCATTTGGGGCCTTTTAGGCTAGGGTAATAAGTTGAATTTCACTTTAGATACAAAAGAAAGTGCCATTGAAGGAGTCTAATGAAGGCACAGCTTATGGAAAATTGTATAATTTTGTTTTAAAGTATAATTTTGATTTTATTCTAAATAATCATTTGGATGGCAGGAAATCGTTGTTTTCTACATGGAGGAAATAATCAGGAGAAATCAAACTCAAGGCTTTAAAATCAGTAACATGAAAATGATAAAGTTAAGTAACTAAGATTATATAACTGATAAAAAAAAGTGTTGGTAGATAAAAGTTTCACTGTTTGAACTGACTTTGTACAAAAGTTAGATATTTCTGAATGTTCTAGATTGGTTTATCTGCAGTCCCATCACCAGAAATGGTTTATTTTTTTCAATAGCTTCCAATTGACTAATCACTCCAGTCACTCTACCTGAGTCTATTAAAAAACTATCAAAAACATAGCAAGATGAATTTACAGAACTAACCCATATGTGTAGTTTATTAATGTAAATGAATACAGACTTTAAAAAGTGAAAATAGGTATTGCATAATCCAGAACACATTCCTATAACAACAAAGGTGGGCTTTAGATATAAATCTCACTTCATTTATTTGGAATTACTTTGATAAACATTTCTGATCATTATTTTATACATTTGTATATAGTAAATTTTATTAATAAAACTCCAGTCTTTTATGGTGTGGCGGTAAGAATTTAAACATTTGTGACTACACAAATGTCTCTGTATTCATGTTTAGTATTCCATTAAAATATATAACTAAAAGATGTTAATTATAAATCTGAGATGGAAATATGGGTATGAAAGTCCATCAACATCCTTAGGATTTCTTTTTAATGTAAATTTTGTATTTGAAAAAATGAACTTCTATTTTTAAAAGAATTAAGAGGAGAAGACAAAATATATTCCATTTGTTTAATTATAATTATTTTCTTTGTTTGATTTTAGAGCATTTTTATAAGGGGAAGAATGCATTTTCAAGCTTGCACAAGCAGCAAAGTGAGCACCTCTATGTTTATAGAACATCAATTCTCTTTTGTGTTGCACTGTGCTGTGCAATAAGATTTGTATCTAAAGAGTTAGAATATGATAAAATAAAACTGCATAGAAGTGGTTCTCTTTTTGACCTTATTTGGCCTGTCCTTCAGTTACTTTGCTTCTGCTCTCATTTCACTATGTGGCAATGCATATGTAAAATGTCTTCAATGGTTGGGAAATGCATATTTAGATTAAAAGAGTTGTGACATTTTAGAATTGGTTGTTTATTCTTCTGTCGGAAAATTAGCCAGACGTTTTCTGCAAAGTAAAAATACGTAATTCAGTTTTCCTCCCCTCATAATATTATTAGTAGTTTACCCCATTTTGTTACTTTCTATGTTCAAGTGCTCTATTTCCCACCATATTCCCTCACCAGCCCCCACTGGATAAATGTCAGAAAGAATGAAACATTATGTATTTCCTCCGCTTCAGGAAGCTACCTACTTAGAATTCTATGACACTCCAGTTACACAAGGGCTTGACTCTTCAGAAAATCTAATATCACTAATCAGTTTAAGCTTTTTTCACTTTGCTGTTGATTCTAATTCATCTACAATAAATTCTTTCCATTACCCATAATGACAGTCAAAACTTGTTCATGCCCTGTTACTGCACCTAAAAGCAAACTCCTGTACTTCCAATAGTTGTTATTTACATTGATTGGATTCACAGTAATTCTTTTGCCTGGCTTCTCCTGTATCAAAGAAAATACAGAAACTGTCAACTTTTAAAGTGATATTTATACAAACATTAGTACAACAAAGATTGTACAATGCAGGGATTAACACAATGAAATAAAGGCAAAGCCTTTCAGTGGCTCCTATTATTCATGTTTCAGTTATCAAAATAATCATCACGACTCACAGTAATTTGAATTATTATATTGAAAAAGTCATAACAAATTTCAGTTTTGGTGCAGGAGACTGTTTATTTCTCATAAAGAAAAGACACTCTATTGGCTACAGATATGCATGATTCAATAACTCAGTTCATTTTTCACATTTATTCACCTTTTACATTTAAATCCCCAAATTGGTACTTATAATTGATTGTAAATCTTTTAAGAACATCAATATAAGGGCTGGGCACGGTGGCTCAAGCCTGTAATCCCGGCACTTTGGGAGGCCGAGACGGGCGGATCACGAGGTCAGGAGATCGAGACCATCCTGGCTAACACGGTGAAACTCCGTCTCTACTAAAAAATACAAAAAACTAGCCGGGCGAGGTGGTGGCGCCTGTAGTCCCAGCTACCTGGGAGGCTGAGGCAGGAGAATGGCGGGAACCCGGGAGGCGGAGCTTGCAGTGAGCTGAGATCCGGCCACAGCACTCCAGCCTGGGTGACAGAGCGAGACTCCGTCTCAAAAACAAAACAAAACAAAACAAAACAAAATAAGTAAACAAAAATATGGGAGAAAACATGGTATGCAATCAAATAAAATTATGGCCTGTTATTAAAGGCAATAAACCATAAATTTCCATGAAAATAGATAATGGAAGTTTGCTCTTCCATGTGTAGGAAGATGATGGAAGTGGAAACTATTTAAAAAAAGGTGGCAAAAGAAACTCCCAAATGAAATGTATATAGCAGATGATCTGTGCTTTTTACATATTTCTTCCCCAAAAAATGTACTTGTGATTAATCAACAAGTGTAAGAACTTCTATATAGGAGAATAAATATCTGTCATTTCCTCGATACTCAAAACAATGTCTGGCATATAGTATGTGCTCGGTATATATTTGTAGGATATCAGCTTAAATGTCACTTCTCAGTGGCCTTAGAGAGAAGATTATTACAGTTATTTATTAGTTGAATACTTTGTGGTTATTTTAGTTCAAGCATGAGAAATGTCAGAAAAGCTAAGATATTGCCTATATTTACCCACCACTGTATCTGACTGTAGATGTATGTCTGACTCATAGTAGATGTTTAATAAAACTACTGAATGAAACTGCACAAATAAACTTTCACAGGTAAATTAGTGAATTATTTAATATATAATTCACATAATCTGTGCCTTTGATAATCATAATTTTATCAGATAAATTGAAACTGAAACATCAGCCCAATAACTAGACACTGTTAAAAACAGGTGATGAGGCCGGGCGCAGTGGCTCAAGCCTGTAATCCCAGCACTTTGGGAGGCCTAGACGGGCGGATCACGAGGTCAGGATTTCGAGACCATCCTGGCTAACAAGGTGAAACCCCGTCTCTACTAAAAAATACAAAAAACTAGCCGGGCGAGGTGGCGGCGCCTGTAGTCCCAGCTACTTGGGAGGCTGAGGCAGGAGAATGGCGTGAACCCGGGAGGCGGAGCTTGCAGTGAGCTGAGATCCGGCCACTGCACTCCAGCCCGGGCGACAGAGGGAGACTCTGTCTCAAAAAAAAAAAAAAAAAAAAACAGGTGATGAAAGAACTATATTACCATTTTCTAACACATATGTACAACTGGAATTAGTTGGAATTAGCCATGAGTATGCTTTTTTTCAGTGGGTACAAAATCGAGAGAGTTGTTTAGTGTGGCACCTTCCCTGTTCACTATTCCCACTGGAGAGTTTCAGGGGACACAAGATTTGTTGCAGAAAGGCAAAATGTAAAGTGTAAATAGGTTCTAAATTTCTCCTTGAAGCCCATGTACTATAGAACAAAGCCACATCTCCAATGGAGCCTCTTGAAAACATTACGTTTTAAATAAAATTACTTATTTTAATATTTGAGTTGCATATATTATTTATACAAATTTAAACAGTAAATATTTGTTGAAAGGAGGGATGGACTACAGATAGTATCTAACTGTACATTTGTTCATAATGCATGTTTGGTTAATATTTTAGGGCACAGTATCAATAATGGAGACAACCTCCTGCAACAGAAGTAGAGCAGGTTTCCATTTCAAAGGGAGTTGCATTTATATCGTGGCTCAGAAATCTGCTAGTGGTTTTTGGTCTTGGGCAAGATATTTACCCTCTCTGATTTTCAGTTTTCTCATATATAAAACAGCTTTAATATCTTGTGAGAGGCCAGGTGTGGTGCCCCATGCCTGTAATGCTAGCACTTTGAGAGGCTGAGACAGGCGGATTGCCTGAGCTCAGGAGTTTGAGACCAGCCTGGGCAACATTGTGAAACCCTGTCTCTACTAAAATACAAAAGAAATTAGTTGGGCATGGCGGCATGGGCCTGTAGTCCCAGCTACTCAAGAGGGTGAGGTAGGATAATTGCTTGAACCCAGGAGACAGAGGTTGTACTGAGCCAAGATCTCACCACTGCACTCCAGCCTGGGTGACAGAGCGAGACTCTGTCATAAAAAAATAAATAAATAAAATTTAAAAAATAAAATAAAATAAAAATCTTGTGAGATTCATATGGTTAGATAATATGTGAATAACATGGATATTTAGTAAATAATACCTAGTAGTATTATAAGCTACTCTTCTAAGTAAAATATACAAGTTAAATCACAAGAATCATGATTATATCACAGACTTTAGCTGTTTTACCATATTTTGTTTCCAATTCTGGGAAAATAACTCAAAATCTACCCTATTCATAGATAGCAAGATACAGTTGTAATATAGTCACTTTTGATAATGTGTTCTTACATAATAAGTATGACTGTACCATATTTATTCCTAGGTGGTATGTCCCTGATATATTTTATGAATGTGTACATACAGGAAACAGGCATAAATACAGTGCAGACGCCTTTGAGTACCAAACCCATGTCTTGTAACTACATTGATGCATTGCTCAATGCAACTGAAACCCAATTATACCACATGTGACTCTCTGAAAAGCAATCATTCCCTCCAGAATAGTTCACTCAGTACTAATCAATGAGAATAGAAACATCACTAGTCACAATCCAAGTGCTCTGATTTGTATAAGCTGTATCACAGACAGAGGAGATGTGGTGACAGTGCTACTCTTTGCCTAACCCAACCCCATTTTTTTACTTCAGCCCTCTGGAGACTTTTTATTGATTACTATTAACTCTGAGATACTCTCTGTGTACCTGAAACACAGATTTGTAAACAGGCTGTCTATACCTACTCACTTCTTGGAACCTATTTAAAAGTCCATCCATCTTCCACTCGAAATATCAGCATTTTCTATGAAATGGCATTCAAAAGTCATTATGAAATATAACCATTACTGAATAAATCTATTTTTGCAGGAAGCAAATGCCTGTAATTTTAATATTTATGCCGTTACATCAATTCTATAGCTAGCTATTTTGATGTAATATTATACTGTGTTCCCATCTCTGACATGTGCATGCACGCGCGTGCACACACACACACACACACACACAGGTGCACACAAGAGTTGTTGAAACATTGTGGTCAGTAACTCTATATGTTTTCCCCTGAGTTCATAAGCTGAATGAATAAAATATAGTTCACAACTTAATATGTTTAATAAAGATCATTTCTTATTATTGAAGTAACTACCTTCTTTCTGTGTCATATTTAGAGTGGCTTTTCCCAATTTAGTGTATAATAATACTGAACCCTTTGATATTATTTATTGTTATTTTTCTTTGAGGATTCTTTGCTACTTAGCAAGGAGGACTGTAATCAAATTAATGAGAAAATAAATTAGTAGTCAAATACATATGTTTGTACCACCTTTACTTTAGAATTGCACCAAATAAGTGTTGCAGGATCCACTCTAGCAAAAGATGGCCTTATGAAGAAATATTTATCTGGTATGAGAAAAAATCAATTAGCCAAAGTTTTACATTAAATTTAAGCTTGCAGACTAGCTCACATCACTGAATACCAATGTGTAATTTCTTATAAATTTTAGTATCATTTATTTTTTAACATTTCTTAGACATATTTCTAAGCCAGTAACACAGTAGATATCTACATATTTTGTTTGAAAAACCCCAAAATTTAAAATTAATTGTTGATGGCAAACATAAGTTATTATGAATATAATGTATTCAATGATTATAAACATTACTGTGTAGAACAAGTACAGGTTACTGACTTGTTCTCTAACTTTTTCTAGAATGGTAGAGTGTGTCAATTCCATTAATAAGAAAAGACTCTTTCTTTCAAACTCATTACTTAAGAGAACATATTTCTTCCTACCTAAATGAGGTTTTTTGAGTGTGTATGTACGTTAATTAAAAAAAAAAACTCTAAGAAAACAGTGACATAGCTATTTGTTTGCAAAACAATTTTTAGTTCACTTGACATAGCTGTTTACTTGCAAAACAATTTTAAATTTAAAATAAAAGACAACTCTTAGAATTTAAATGATCCACAGTTCCACAATCTGCTATTTAAAAATCTGAGGGGGAATAAAACACTATATACACATTTGGTTCAAATTTTCCACCGTTTAAACTACCACCAAGTAAGTTGAATGCATACTTGAGAATCCTCGAGCTATAAAGATGCAGTTCTAATCACCCTTAAATATGAGCTCAACAGCACCTTTCTCCCGGCATGAGGCACTTAGAGTAATGAAATCTATCCTCTTTTTAAAAGTTAATTTGCACTCATTTTAGCACATTTCTTTTGGGAAATTAAGGCAAACCTCTGGGGAAATAGACCTAGTCAAAAGAAATGCTTTACTCAAGAAGTTGATAGCTTATATATACAAATCTTAAATCGGGTTTATCAAGATCTGAAAATAGCAGAGTGACCTCTATTTCATTTTATTCCTAATTTGTGTACCTGTGGTTATGGGTTATTGAGAAATGCAGAAGAGAAAGAGTCACAAAATAGGCCATTGCGCATGAAGTCTACAAGATCACCAGGTAAAGGAAGCCTATGGCCTTCTGGAATGTCCTCCTGCTGGGAGTACACATGGCATTCCATTCAGCCCATGAAACACTGGGCTGTTTAGCAAGGGCAGACACTGAGAGCAAAGGGAGCCCTGTGTTGCAAACGTTTTCATTTAATGAAGTTAGTAAACTAATCGTGTTTCCATGACTCTTCTTGACAGGTTGATTTCCCACCTGGAAGAGCCAAGCTCCTCTGGCTTCAGCCACCTACAGGGCAGAGACCTGCTTCTAGCTACCCTTGTGGCAAGATGCAGGCTGCCAGTATGCCACAGAGACCCAGCAAACCTGATACCCTGTCTGAATAATGTTTCAATATGCCTGGGATTAAGAATAAATCTTTTAAAATGAAAAGTAAAGCAGGAAATATATATAACATACTAGCCTTTGGGGTAAAACTTCTCCAAAAGAAAAGTATTTTGACTCTATTTTAAAGGACTGCTGGGGAATTACACATGTTTTTAGAAAGGCAACTTGTAGAAAGTATAAACCCATCATAAAGCTTGTAAAAGCACAGATCTTTGTCAAAAAAAAATCAAATATATTTGAGACAAACCTCAGGAACTTTCCTTGAAAAGGCAGCTGACGGCAACCTCCTGACTATGGTATGAGAAGTAAGAGTTAAACACCCCATTGAAATTATATTCACCATCCATGGAGGGTCCAAAAGAGAATCATTGTGTGAAAAATGTTTAAATAGGAGAAAAAAGAATAAAATTGCTTTAAATCATATTAGCTAATGCATAGGGAATTTTCATAAATGGGAAAAGGAATAGTCACTGGAAAATAAAGTTTCAGTACATTTTTCAGGAAAGAGCAATAGAACACTAGGGCATCATATTATGACAAAAAATATAATATACTGGGATCATTTTTCTCATTAAAATGGATGGTTTAGAGTTTGGATTATAAACCTATAAAACAAAACCAGGCCAGGGTGTGCTACCCCAGTGACATATCTTTAAATGCATAAATAAAAACACTTTATTTAAAAGTATCATGTTTTCAGTGGTCTAGAACAATTTTACTACTGCTATCTAGTTCTGAACTAAAGTTTTGTAGAGAAGATTTATCTTTGCTTAGATTTTTAAATTCTCAAATATCAAACCTAGTCATCTATGATATGACTATATAATAGATATTGCACTGAATGAAATATCCATTTTAGTGTTAGCTAGAAATATATTCAAGAGCTTAAAGGATTTTTTATGCTGTTACTTTATAGTTGGACTTTAGGTATCATTACTTCTTTAAACGTACATTTCTCCTACTTTAAAATTCAGAATTAGAGTATGCATTTTTAATTTAATATTATTATTTGCATTGAGATGAAGAAGCCATTATTTAGAGATAAGAAAAAGTAGTTTTCAGAGAAATTGTATGCCTTCATATTAAACTATTCCTAGGACATGTAAGTTGGTAATTCAGTAGCAGACACGAAGATACCATGTCTTCTAAAGTTTTGGCTACTCCATATGTATTTAGCTTTTCCTTGGGGAGGTGGATTAGGGAGAGGCAATGCTGTTTCATATGGATATTCATGCAATTAATCATGAGCTTTATAAGATGACATTTTAAAAGGGATATACTCATTGAAAACTGTTAAATTGATCCATAACATCACTTTGGAAACTATAAGAGAAAAGTTACTATGATCTTTTTAAGTGAATGTTGCAGGTGGATAGCTTCAAAACAGACTGACTTTTTAGATATTCTCTTTAATACATAATGTGTCTTTTAGTGCTATAGAAAAATACATAATTTCCTGTCTTCTATGGGAACCTAGACTTCCTGAGAAGGCCATTCGGATTAGAATAATAAATCTTTCTCCTGAATACAGAATGCATGGTAAAACTAACTTTCTCACTCAATCGAATATATTTCATATTTTTTCCCAAATAACATCTAAGAGGAGAGGAAAGGAGTATTATCAATCTCTGATGCTTCCTACTCCTGTGTTTTTAATTTATATGCACATTTTAAATTGCCATATTAAAAATAGAGGAGAACAAGTTATCTTGCAATACTGTATTATCAGAACTTTAATTAGGAGCGCTGTGGAGACATTTGCAAAACCATTCTCTTCACAGTCAGGCATCCATTTAAACATTCCTTCCAACTCAGTCAAAATGTGTCTAGTTTAAAGAATTTGCTAGTGACAGGTCTGATCAATAATTTAAGCACCCAGGCAGAGGCATCCTCATTCTGCACAGTACAATGCTTGATAGGCATCCTATCTGAGAGGGAAGGGGATTAAGAGAAAGTGTTACGAGCCTTTTCATACTTTCACTTCTTTAAAAGGTTGACATATTTTTATGGATGACATCCTGTGACACTGATAAGGCAATCAGAGTATGTTCTGTATACGATTTGAGAGTATGGACATTTTTAGAAGATGTCTGTCCTTGAGAGCATCTATTTTAAAAATGCAAGCACAGCCATTTTTCTATTTCCTGAGCATTTCTACCTCTGTTTTTTCTCCCCCGTCCTATGCCTCACTGGCTGCTATTCATCCTGCTGGTTCTAGTTCAAACACCTTCTGCAACTCTCCAAAATTTGGCCAAGTATATTTCCTGGGTTGTGAAAAGCATGTTTTATATTGTATTGCATTGCATTGTATTCCCTTTAACTGAAGGAAGAGATTTGCTTTATTCACTATTATAGCACCAGCTCTCAGCAAAGTTGGTAACTTTTAGTGTGCCTTCAATAAATATTGAGTCAATGAAAAAAATAAACCAAGATTTTTCTGTGTTACAGAGTCAGAAAACTTAAACCAAATATGAAAGCTGAACATAAAATGCACAAACTTTCTATTTCACCCTGTCTGCTATCAGTTGTGGAAAATACTGAAGAATTTTCATATTTCTGAGAAAATTTGGTGTTGGAAAAGAATCTGGTGGGAGTGAGCGCATTTGTAAATGGGTTAGGGACTTGCATTTTGAAAGGCATTTTCACTTACAGTATCTCTTAGTGAATCTCTTATTGAATCTCTTAGTGTCCAAGACAGAGATAAGATTCCTATTCCTCACTTATTACTGGTGAAGGTTTGGAACTCTCACAAATTAAGAACTTTATTAGTATAACTACGAATCCACATTGTCCCAGCTACACACTTTGAAGGTTTAGGGAACGTATAGTTGTAGAGTGAAATCCAGTTTCCTGAGTCATGAAGATGCTGAGTAGCAGGAAAATCACGGGGCTCTGGTGCTGACAGTGTTTCTATCTTCCACCATAGCTTCTTGATTTTAGGAGCTGTCAGTGATTTCTGAAGAACATGAATCTCCAGGGAAAGAAGTATGTGGAATTGACATTGCTCCCCCAAGGACTATCTCAGAGCACATCCAATAGTAGGAATTTTGGGTTGATATATATAAAACTTGATGTAGCGGAAAAATTATGGACTTTGGAATCACTCAGCCTTGAACTTCCATTTTAATTAAACTACTTACTAGCTATTTGACCTTGAACAAGTCATAACCACTCAAAGCTTCAGTTTCATCATTAGCGAAATTCTGAAAGTATTAATGTCTATGGAGCAGGATGTTAACAGCACTAGAATTATAAAGTAAAAATGACATGCCTGACATATATGTCATGCTAGTGAAATGGCAATATGAAATCTGATTGATACATACGGATAGGAAAGATGGCAATTTCACTTATATTATCTTTGTACTGGGAGGATTGGCTTGGCAGAAATTATGCATGATTCCTGGGCTGCAATCTTCTTAAAATTTTTTTGGTTAATCTGCCTTTTCTTCCCTCCTTGGTTACCATTCCAAATCACTGTCCAGTCTTCAAAACTGCAGAAAACTTTGACAGACTGAGGTACAAGGCAAGCATTCAATTTACTATATTAAACTGATGGCTCAATCAAGAGTATTGATTTTCACTTCTAGATAAGTCATTTTAACTATGATACAACTGATATCCCTTTTAAACATATTTGTCTGTTCTCTATTAATTCACATAAATATGTGGCTTTCAGATGAGGGTATTATTCCTTACTCATTAGAAAATGTAAGAATTTAACATAGATCATTAGACAAAGTCTAATGATTACACTTAAATAAATTGTTCTTACTCTTCTCCTCTCTAAATATACTGCATGTTGTTCAGAAATTACTTAGTTCAGTCGGTTAATGTTTGAGTATTTGCAATATTCATAAAGTATTAAATAATATTAAAAAGAAAAAAATACTAGAGTACTCACATTACAGAGATTGAATTTTTTTTTGAAGCTTTAAAATGAAAATAAATTTAAAGTACAGCATACAAAACATCCATTATTTGTTGAGCTGGTACAAGGTGGGAGAGTGGTGGATAAACAGAAAATAACAAAATTGATTTTATTACTTGGGGACTTTGTATTTGCAAATTCACATATTTGCTAAAACTTATTTGTGACCTGAAAGTCAATACTTACGGCACTTTCTGGTCATTTGTAGACATGACAGAATGGCAAAAACTTTAGTGGCCTGACATGCATGTTCTCAGCAGAGGTCAAATAAGGCAACTCTCTGCCTTCTTATTTAGCTCTCACACTGTAAATATGTAAATGTCTATTTAGTGCCACATTTTTCACATTTTTGTGCTTTTTGTTAGTGATTTTGCTGTATAAAACGACCCGAAAGCACAGTGCTAAAGTGTCAACCAGTGTTCCTAAATGCAAGAAGGCCTTACAGAGAAAATTCATGTGTTAGCAAATACCCTTTCTGGCAGTAGTTACATGCCATTGGCCATGATTTGAATGTTAATGAATCAATTGTATGTTAAATAAGGTGCCTTAAAACAGAAACATACATAAAATAAGATTATGTATTGATCAGTTGATGACAATATTGTGACCAGGTGCCCTCAGGAACCTAAACTTGTATTTCTCCTAGGAGCAGCAATTCAATATTCACAGCAACTTTAAACAATATAACTACCATGAATAATGACAACTAACTGTAAACACTACAACTGAGTATCTTCTCACTCTTAGCATAATTTTTGCTACTCCAGTTTCCACTTCACAAGCATCCATTCACATCAATTATATTTACTAAAAGCTCTCTTCGAAGTTAGGTTGTACAAATAAGACTAATGAAAATAAGCAAAAAGAAAAGTTGGCTACTGTTCTATTAATATAAGGTTTAAACTAAGTGAGAGATATAACATGAATAGATAGAATACAGAAATGGCGACAAAGAAAATAACAATGACTGACATTCTTACTGCCTTTTAAGGTTTTTTACTTTATGTCATTTCTACCTCCTCTTTAGGTATTTACAAGCATTTCTATATTCAATTAACAAATAAGCACAGTGAGGCTCAGAGAGAAAGTAATGTTGTCAAAAGAATGTGGGTAGAGCTAAAGCAGTTGGAATAAGAAATCAAATATTTTGGCTCACAATGCATACAAACATTAAAAAATTGCTTTAAAGTGTTGAAAATTTATCTTCCTATCAAACCAAATGTATTTTTGGCCTACCAGCTACTTGGTTAGATAAGAAAAAATATTCACTTCCTTTAATAATCACTTAACCAAAGTGTGTAGATTATAATTTTGTAATAAATAATTTAGTCAGAATTTATTTTAAGCCAGAGATACATGGTTTCTTAAGTCTTTTCCGGTGACCATCAGAGAACATTAATTCTATAAAGCACCTTCCAGATTTACATGTTTACTTTAAATCCTATGTCATGAAGTTGTAAAAAATAAGTTATTTCATTATCCCAATAATATTCCAACTTTCCATGTGTCCCATTGTTGGAACCGAACTCTCGATTCCCTCCTGGGCAGGGGTCGTCGCGAAGGATCACTGACACGAGGTTCACAGCAGAGAGTTATTTATTACTAGCGCGCTAGGGTCCCAAGCTCTAAGTTGGTCCTGGGACCCCGACTGCTTGTTACAGGCTGTTTATATAGGCTAACACAAGTTCAAACACAGCTTATGGCGCGAAATTCAAACAAAGCTTAAGGCGTAAAATGATTGGGTCTAGCTATAGCCTGAGCAAGGGGTCTTGGTTTGATTGGTTAGAGCAGGACCTTATGAGGTTCTTTCCTGGAGTTGATGATTCCGGGAACTTCGAGGCAGGGTGAGACCCCTGGAATTGGCAGGGTGGGACCTCATGAGGTTGTTTCCCGGAATTGGCAGGGTGGGACCCTATCAGGGTGGGACACTATCGAGGCAGGGTGGGACCCTATCTAGGCAGGATGGGACCCTATCTAGGGCCACCTGGTGCTAACTTTTTAGGTTTTGTGAGGCCTACTAGTTTCACCATAATTGCTTTTAAACATGATTGGTTATGAACACGAACATGGACAAAGAGAGAAAGAGTAAGTAAAATGTGGACCAAGTAAAAGATCAAAGCCATGTTAGACAGAAGTGTATTTGAGGAGTTTAACGTGCAATTATCATATACAACTAGAAAAATGAGAAATACGATTCTACTTAACACAACTCTGTCTAAGAGCAAACACATGCGCACTTAAAACTCTGGCATAGCACATGCCTTATTTTTCACTTCTTAACAACTCTTAATGGATTAAAATTTCTTGACACTTTAACAAGGTAAAGTTGAAATACACTGCATCATTTTTAAGAGAGGGCTTTAGTTTAAAGGCTGATGAAATTTTTGTGTAATCTATCAATACAATCACAACAGTATGACATATTAGCCAAATTATATGACTTATAAAATGTTTTATTTAAATTTTTAAAAAGAATAGAATTTATTTTCCTTTTTAAAGATTGTAGCCAAAAGAATGGTAATACAGTTGGTAATACAGTTGATATAAAAAAATACAGTTGACCCTTGAACAATGAATGCAGGAATTAGGGTCACTGATTTCCCATGCAGCTGAAAATCCATGCATACCTTTTGACTTTCCAAAAACTTTACTAATAGCCTACTGTTGACCAAAAGTCTTACTGACAACGTCAATAGTCGATTAATGCATATTTGTATGTTATAGGCATTATATACTATATTATTACAAAAAACTAGGGAAAAGAAAAAGTTATTAAGAAAATCATAAGGAAGAAAAATATATTTGCTATTTATTAAATGGTAGTGGATCATCATAAAGGTTATCCTCATTGTATTCACATTAAGTAAGCTGAAAAGGAGGAAAGGGAGGGGTGGTCTTACTATCCCAATGGTGACAGTGGTGGAAGAAAATCTATGTATAAGTGAAACCGTGAAGTTCAAACCCATGTTGTCCAAGGGCCCAGTATAAAAGTGACTCACTTGACGGCATTTTCTATTTTTATTTTCTCGTAATTTCTTTTTATTCCTGGTAAGTATTTTTCTCCTTCTTTCTTCTTTTCTGCTTTTCCTTCCCCTTCTTATCCTCCTCCTTTGTCTGTTTCTATTGCTATTCTTCTGTTTCAACATATTACAATCAACCATCAGCCATCGGTACAGATGGAGATAAACAGAGACAGATAAAAACAGTATATGTTTTGTTTTACATACTACCAGTTAAATGGAAGACTTGAACATAAATCCAGAGATCTAAAGCATATTAGACATGACGAGTTTCAAGAACACTAAAGGTGAGAGAAAGCCAAGTTCCTGCAGGTTTCTTGACTCCTCCATGTGATAGCTAACCTTAGGAATTTCAGTCATTAAAAAAAATAAGAAAAATACATTTATCATGAAGAGCATTCAGAAATATACCTAACTTTGCTGTATGCTGCCAGGGAATTACAATAATTTCTTCACATTTAAAAAAACCCCACCCTAGATTGCCATTTCCAGCTACCCTTTTTTTTTTTTCTTCTTGTCTTGTGGTTTCTTGCTTATACAAAAGATAATACAGTGACTTTATATGTAAAGTTGTGCCTTCCTCAATATTATTGGACCTAACATTTCCTGAAGAATAAGAATAAACAGATGTTTTGTCTCAATGCTCAAGTAGAACATATAACAATATTAATAAAGGAGAAATAACATTAATAAGGCAGAACATGGTGAATATAATCTATATTTTGTTTGTACAATAGCTACAGATAGTAGGGAGGGCTTATTCTTTCCATATCAGTTTTTTTAACTTGATTAAAGAAAAGTATTATTGCTGTAGCGTGAGAAACAATTTGCTAGAGGAGCCCAGTGTGTTTTGTTTGTTTTTTAATCAAAAAGCACAGACAATTTTTATCAGAAACAAATAGAAGAAAAAATAACATACAGAGGAAATTTTGAAGGTATAATATTTGCAAGTTTACATTGAATTCATTCAAAAAGTTACAACTCTGGGGCACAGATGAGTTTGATCACATGTATTTGTTTAAGTTTGATTAACTTCAATGAAAAGAAACACAATCAATAAGAGAGGGCATGCATTTAAATATTTATGGTGGACTGAATTCATACTCAAGCCACACAATTTAAAACATTATTGCATCTCTCCTTAAGGAAATAAGACAGAAGTGAGGATCAGACTGGCTGTAGATCAGGAGAAGCTGTCTAAATGGCTATCACAGTTAGTCATAAAGAACAGGTGGACTAACAGCTGGCCAAAGACACACAGACACAAATGAGTAGACAGTGGGTGGAAGTCCTGTCAGGATGAGGGTGGAAAGGGATTTCTGAGTGTAAAGGTCATAGGTAAACCAATAGCCTAGTTTTCCACAACTCAAATAATGACTGGCAGCGACAACGATGAGTCATAGTAGTAGTAATAACAATAACAACATGATATCAGTTTATAACCATGTACTAAGTGTCAGGTACCATGCAGAATGCCTTAATACATTAAATTAATGAATCTTTTATATAATCATTAGTTTCAATCTTATATAATAAAATTGAGTTTTGGATTTGGCATTCATAGAAGAGATACTACCTGCCTGAAGTGGGCTTTCACATTTAGTCCTTCCGGCAGTGAAGAGCTACTAGTATTGGCAGTGTTATTCTAAAGATAACCCAACTTACACCCTGACCAACCAGTGACTTGAAGCCACAAACTTTGTAAATGAAAATCTTGTGAGTCAAAAGCAGAGAGTTTATCTCTAGACTCTATCTTCTGAACTAGTAGTTCTCAGACAAGGGCATGCATCAGAATCGTTTCCTAAAAAATTTTTGTCACTCAGGCTGGGTGGCTCATGCCTATAATCACAGCATTTTGGGAGTCCAAGGTAGGAGGATCACATAAAGCCAGGAGTTTGAGACCAGCCTGAGTAACAAAGCAGTACCCTGTGTCTACAATAATAATAATAATAAATTATAAAAAGCTATCTTCTATGCCCTGTACATCAAGCTTTTAACTCAGTATGGGGTGGGAACCAAAGATTTACATTTCTAATATATTCTCAGATGATACCGATGCTATTGGTCTGGAATTCACACTTTGAGAACTAATGTTCCAAATCACTGTTCTATACTCTTTTTTGGATATGGACATGTCATAATAAAGTCTCTGTGCCTCAGTCTCTCTGTAAAATGTGTAAAAAGTATTCTTTATAAGTTGTTTTCAGGTTTCAATTGTTTACCCCATGTAAGGCACTTAAAACTGGGTCTTGCCCATGATATACATTGAATGCTTAAAAGATATTATTGGTCAGTAGATTTACAGAAGCAACACTTGAAGTAGATAGTGATGTTTAAAAGAATAGAAAGGTAAAAGTAGTAATGCCATAATACTATATAAACTTTTTAAACTCTAACTAATGCCCGTGGGTTTATCCTGTGACCTTGTATAAGACACATGACCTTGTATAAAATACACAACCTTGCTTTGACCTGAGGTTGTTTTTTTTCCTCACTTGTAAATAAGAAAAATTATATCATTTATCACAACACAGGCAGGTTTAAAAAAACTTGTAAAATTATTTTATAGCACTTTGTGAAAATAATGGAGTGTATAAAAGCCAATAATAAATTTCACTTTCCTCAAAGAACACTGTAAAATTCTAATACCTCGGCTGATTTACTGCTGCAGCTGAAGTGCTATAGACAAGATTTCTTTTTCCTCAAAAATCAGCAGGTAGGTTTCCTTTTTAAATATATCATAGATATCATTTATAATAGTGTAACTGTCTACATTACTAAGAGTGAATTCAACTTTCTTAATTTCAAACACATTAATTATATGATAAAATTGTTAGTGGCTTAAAAAAAACAAACAAACACAGAAACATGGAAAACCAGATAGACCACACATATCAAGAAATAAGAAAAAGGAAAATAAAATTTGGAGTTTTTAGAAACTTGAAGTATCTCTTTAAATTTCTGAGACTGCACTGAACTTCGTTAAGATGAGAGAGCCTTTCTTATTATTTCTAAGCAATGAAGATTAGCCACATGAACAGACATATCTTTCAGCAGCAATAGCATTAGGAAGCACATGTTTCCAGAAAGAAGAAAGTTGATCTACTGAGGGCAGTTTGAACTGATGTGGTTTAGTAGACTAGGTGTCAGAATTTGTGAATCTTAATCCCTCTCAAACACCACCCTGTGCTACTGACTTGTGTGGCCTGGGGGCAAGTGAATGGTTTCTTCTGGCATTTAAATGCATCCTAGGAAAAATGGATTGAGTTACATCAACCTACCACAAGTAATTAACTTCATCATTTTTCTTAACCTGTATCAGTAAGCCCATCCTATATTAGGAACTGCACATATCTTTTCCATCATTTTAACAATTTGCAAACTTTACTGAAGGTCAATGTGAAATGAGAACAATAGCAAAGAGAGCTTCAAATCAGTTAAAATTACTAACAAAACATACTTGTAGCCTAATGGAATCACACTGTTTTAAAACAAAATGTTATCATATTGGTTTATCTGTTGTTCTTTTCTCAAAATTAAGCTCAGCATCACCTCAGCAACTGTTAATATTCTCGTATAAAATGTTAAGTCAGCTTGGCCTTCATTTATTCTAAGCTTTTCATTTTTTATGGTTTTAAAATTTTTGATTAAAAAAGCAAGCCAAAGCTTAAACAGAAATAAACCAAACCTTGACTTTGTGTTATTTAAACATACCAGAACAGTCTTCATAAAGTTAATTTAAAAATATATATATAGCTAAACAGCAATATTTCCTTACCAAGACTTTATCTTCAATGTAGCTTCCTCCATGGTGAAGGGCTATTAATGCTCATTTAGAAACACCCTTTCATTGCTATTCTGCTTCCTGGCTTCCGGGGGAATGGCAGGGCTGTGACTTGTGTCAGTCAGTAGGTTCCTAAGCCTTTCTTTTTTAATGAAAATAGGATTCGCAGGGAGGGTAACATCTGAATTAACCACAGTGTAAAATAGCCAAGGATAATTAATTATATGCTTTGAGTCAACCCTCATTCCCTTTCAATTGAAGTACACAGACATCTTTTTTAAATGTACTTACAAAGAAAATTATAATGATGTCTACCATCTTAAATCTCCTAAAGTTTCTATCATTAATACTACAATTTTTATAATCGAACATTTGGCAAGATAAGCTTACTTTACCCACTGCTCCTGTTTTGCTTTCACTCACCTTCTGTTACACGTTTTATCCCATTTCCTTTCTAGCTCTGCCTTAGAAAGGATCTAATTTTTATTCATCTACTTTGCTTATACTCTGCAAATTGTCTTATGTTCTCTGAGGAAAAATGCATCCAAGAATAATATGAGAAGTGATAGAAAACAATAGACAATTTCATGTTTTTAATGAAATACTATTTCAATTTTTTTTTAAGTCATTGACTTTCAGAGGTTTTAGCACTTTCAAGGTTGAATAGGTTTCTATTTCTGAAGAAAATTGTATTAGAATACATTAAAATGCATTTTGAGAATGTCATAGTGTATTTGGTGTGTGATCATATTTTTATTGCTAATTTGTGTGTCTAGTCATTTGTTATTGAATTGTTTTTTTAAATGATTATGTTTTTAATAAGACCAATTGTTTATAGTCTGAAGAGAAATATCAGAAGAATTATAGAGATCAAAGGAAAACATAAAAATATACAGCATCAAGGATAAAAAACATAAAGAAAGCATTGAAATTATCAGCGATGACAATATGCTACTTATGTAATAAAAGTTATATTCTTAGGGTTAGAGAAAAATTGAGAGTTAATTTATAAGTATTTACTTTAAAAAAATCAAAACATTTTTAGTCAAAATATGTAGTAATTGAAGTTCACTGATTTATGTGTTATGCTAAAATTGATTTTAAATCCTCAATTCAACGTTGACACATTAAAATGTGAAACAGAATTCTTTTAAGTCTAATAATGTGAATATAAATTCAGCTACCAGGGAACTAAGCTGGCTTCAATAAAACAGTAATTTCCAATGAACATGATGGCTGTAGGGTGTAGTAATTAAGAATAAGGAATCAGCTGACCTGGTTTCAAATCTCATCTGTTTCACTTAGTAACTGTGTGGCCTAGGACGGGTGACCTGAACTGTGGGTTTCAGTTTCTTTCTCTATAAAATGAAATCAATACAAATGCCCACTTCATAGAATTTTTATGAATATTAAATGAGTTCATACTTTATGCTATTTTTATTATTCAATGAGTTTAGAGTGTCTTGGCAGGATTGTGCCCCTCTGGATTATCTTGAAGTCCAGAAGATAGAGCTCAGAGCCAAGCTAGGAATTTAATTGTGTTTATATATCTTCTGGTAGTGTCCATCGGACTGGAAAATCCTGAGTAACACGTTTCTAAGCAAATTTTCAATCAAATCCTAAAACTTTCTAAAGTAGAAATGAGAAATAGAAATTACCTTGTGTATATCTTACAGGAATTTTTTCCTAGTATCACATTCCCCAATGGCAGAGAAACTTTGACATGGAGGAAGAGGATACAAAAGGAAGGTTGCCCAGGTATCTAATCAATGCTTATTCTCAAGACTTGACAGTTACTGAGGATGAACTAGATTTCACAATATCCACATGACAAAAGGAGTGACCCATTGCTTACTCCTTGATGTCTGCTCTTGGGTCAGGAATTATGCAATTGGTTCTACTATACTTTTCTCTAAAATTATACTTTCAGCAAATAAACAGATATAACAAGAATTCAGGTTATATTTATTTGAAAGAAGGCATTGTTAAACTGCTTTATCCTAAATGAGAATATAAATTAATTTACATAATAAAAGCCATATCACATTTTGCATTACATATTTTGCCAAAATTATTTTATAAAATAATGGTATATCAAGATATTTACAAAAAATATTAAAATGAAAGTTTTTGAAGGAGCAACTATTTTAGAAAATATTTTTTTTCTGTAGAACTACACAGAGCTATTAATATCATCTCACTAACGAACTTCATGAAAATTAATTGCTGAAGGAGGGTATTGAATATGACATTTCCCAAAATTATTTGGCCAGGGATTCCCCATTTTTCTTGATGCATCCCTAAATAAATGCTATGTATGTCCTATAATACCAGTTTTGGGAAGTGTAGTTTTGTAAAGAAGATTTGTTGTATTTTTTATTTATTACAATTATAAGTCAGAGATGAACTTACAGTAGAAAATGATGATAATAACAAAAATTAAATTAGGCCAAAACACCTATGGGAGAGTCTCTCTATAGTATTGCTGAACATAATTTTTAATTTCTAATCAATTTCCAAACGATTTGTTAAAAATTTTAAATGTCTGCAATTGTGTTTGAAATCTTAAAATTACTGCATTAAAAGCATAAGACTTATATCAAAACATCTCATATACCCCATAAATATATTCACCTACTATATGTCGACAAAAATAAAAAAAATTAAAAAATTTAAAGCACAGGAGTACCTTTTCATTTCATCAATATTCTTAATGACTCTTTGGAACTTCAATATGAAATCAGGTATTTTGCCCATGATGTTATTTTAATTCAAAAAGCACAAAACTCCTACTGTTTTCTTTTAAGATGGAATTCCATTTGATTCATTAATTCAATAAGTATTTCCTGAGAGCCTAGCATGCGGCAAGCATAGACCTCTGCTTTGCGGATGTAACAGCAAATAAGACATATGCTTCTCCTGTTCTCATTTGAATCCTGCTTGGGGGAACAGGGATTAATTTACTTGTGAAATTATTCTACTTTATAATTTCTAGTAAGCAAAGATAAGAATGAATGTTTATATGAGAACTTACAAAAAGAGAACTCACCTACATTAGAATATGTAAGTAACAGTTAAACTAAGAATGAAAAATGAGTAAGATTTCACTAAGCAAGGAGTAGAAGGGAGGTAGGAGTTGGTGGGGAAGAGAACAGAGGGCAGGACTGACCAGGAATCTGCAGATTCATAGGATTGAACATCAAGCCACAGAGGATTATTCTCAGGCCTTGAAGCCCATTGGAATTTTTTCTACTGGGATTCAGACTTGCTTGTGACAAGCAACTCCTTTATTTCTTCTAGTTTCCCCCTTTGAGAATGGGAATGTCTATCCTATACTTATCCGAGCACTGTATTTAGGAAGTAGATAGCTCATTTAAGAGTTTCACAGATTTACAGATAAAGAGAAATTTTGCCCCAGGATAGATCACACCCAGAGTCTTGGCCATACTTGATTCAGATGATAAGATTTGAAACTTTTGGAACCAATGATATTTAAATAAGATTTTGGACTTAGAGCTGATGCATGAATGGGTTAAGACTTTTGGGACTGTCGGGATGTGTTGCGCATGGGATGGATACGGATTTTGAGGCCAAAGGGCATACTCTACTGGGTTGAGTAAGGCATCCCCCCGAAATAGAAATTCATGTCCACCTGAAGCTTCAGAATGTAACCTTACTTGGAAATAGTGATAGGGACAGGGGCAGGGCAATTCTAGGAAGAAAAGGGAGGGTCCACAGTGAAACCCCATTCTCAAGCCAAAAAGCCTGAAACCATGGCCCAAAATAAGAACGTGTATCCCTGTTTACCGGCTTGAATGTTGTCTTTTCCTAAACTACCCATGGCCCACCCCACCCCCCCATCATGTGTCTAGAAAGACCTCAGATTCAGCTGACAGAGAGGAGAAGCAGCTGGGCATCGGGGACTATGGGTGGATGTCAGAGAGAAGCAGATTGACTTCAGAGGGACAGATTGACGGCATAACTTCAGAGATGAATCTGGCCAGAGATGGCCAGACTTCTGGGGAAGATTACCTACCTGCCCCATCTCCTTTTCAGCTCCTCTTCCCGCTGAGAGTCACTTTGAGCAGCAATAAAATCCGCCGCATTTACCGTCGTTCAATTCGTTCGTGCAACCTCATTTTTCCTGGATGTTGTACAAGAACTTGGGAGCCAGAAGTGTGGATACAAAAGCCTATCACATTTGCCTTTTGCCCTTGCTGGTGGAGGGCAGCCTCCTCACGCGAAAAGGCAAAAGGCCAACCAGAAGTGTTAACACTTAGGCCATCCGCAGACAGCAGAGCTGAAGAGCACTGTCCTGACATGGATCAAGCTGGAAATTATCATTCTCAGCAAACTAACACAGGAACAGAAAACCAAACACACATGTTCTCACTCATAAGTGGCAGTTGAACAATGAGAACACATGGACACAGGGACGGGAACATCACACACCGGGGCCTGTCAGGGAGCTGGGGGACAAGGGAGGGACAGCATTAGGAGAAATACCTAATGTCGATGACGGGTTGATGGGTGCAGCAAACCACCATGGCACGTGCATACCTATGTAACAAACCTGCACGTTCTGCACATGTAACCCAGAACTTAAAACATAATTTAAAAAAATAATAAAAAAAGAGCACCATGGCCGGGCGCGGTGGCTCAAGCCTGTAATCCCAGCACTTTGGGAGACCGAGGCGGGCGGATCTCGAGGGCAGGAGATCGAGACCATCCTGGCTAACACGGTGAAACCCCGTCTCTACTAAAAAATACGAAAAACTAGCCGGGCAAGGTGGTGGGCTCCTGTAGTCCCAGCGGGAACCCGGGAGGCGGAGCTTGCAGTGAGCTGAGATCCGGCCACTGCACTCCAGTCCGGGCGACAGAGTGAGACTCCGTCAGCGGTAACATGCCCTCTGGGGCTTCGGAAGTTGCTTGGCTGTTGCTGCGGGGCCTGAACTGAGTTCGCTCCCGCCGGCTCCCAAAAAGGCTTGCTCTGGCTCCTGCACCCTCTCACCTGCACGCTCCCTCCCACGGTGGGTGGAACGCAGTGGGTGCGAGTGAATGGAGTCTGATCCTGCCGGCACCAAAACGGCCAGCCGGTTCCAGTGCTGTGACTCCAGTTACTCACGCGCTCCCTGCTGTGAGGAGTTGAGAGAGGTGGGCTGAGTAAACAAGGCACCCCTGTCATACATCGCGCGAAGGGGTCAGGGAAATGTCCTGCTTCAAAAAGGTGCAGACATAATTAATTACATTAAGATGAGGTCATATTGATTAGGGTAGACTGTAAACCTAATGATGAGTATTCTCATAAAGTGGTCAGGAAAATGCTCACACACGGTGACTAAGGCCTTGTGAAGACTGAGACAAAAATCAGAGTAACATAACTACAAGCCGGGGAATGCCAAGGATTTCCAGCAACTGCCTGAAGCTAGAAGGAGGCAAAGGAAACATTTTCCCTAGAATCCTCAGAGGGAGTGTGGCCCTGCCAATACTTTGATTCCAGACTTCTAGCCTCCAGAACAATTAAGAAAGATATTCTGTTGTTTTAAGTCATCCAGTTTGTAGTAAATTTTATAGTAGCCCTGGGAAACGAAAACAGCTTCTCATGAGAGTAAATATCCTGATATATTTTTATTTTTATGACTGTGAATACTGATGACAGTGATCCGTGAAGAGTCAGAGCTGATATTACGTAGGCCATGTAGATATGAATATGCGAGTTCCTCCTGATACTAGTTATAATATTATTTGGATTATAACCCAATGAAAACTCAAATTGTGACTTAACCTATTGCATATTTTGTGTTATCTTTGGAGATGGGCATTCAAAAAGGTAAACCAATTAAATCATATCGATATTTTATTAACAATGCTATACAATTAATGTGTGTGTTCATATGTATGTGGGGGGGGTCTGTGTGTTGATGGTTAAAGGTATTGGGTTGGTGCAAAAGTAATTGCTGGTTTTGCCATTAAAAGTATGGGAAAAACAGCAATTCATTTTGCACCAAACTAATAGTATCACTTTTTAAATAACTACTTCAAAATATAAAATGACTGAAAATGGCTTTCAAAGAGCAATGTAAGTACAATATACCAGAGTTATAAATGAGTGCGTATCTGATGCTTGTGGCCACTTTGGGTTCAACTAATTATTTTCTGGGTACATGCTTTAATAGAATCCAGAAATTATTTTTTTCCAAATATCCATTTATTTAAAAAATATTTATTTTGAGCACCTATTATATACAAACCCACTGCTGGGTGACAGGCTACAGTGGGGAATCAAAGATCCCCTTGCTCTTACAGAGCATGCATGTCACTGGAAAAGAGACAATCCACACAACGTAAAAATACATGAAAAATAATAAGTTGTAAGCAAGGTCTACATGGAAAAGAACAAGTACAAGTGTACTTTCAATCCAGGGGTAAAGAAACAGTTCTCAGTGCAGATGACTTTTAACTGAAGGCTGAAGTATTCAAAGGAGCTGGACATACAAAGAACAAGGCAGGAGGTCAGCATTCTGATGGGAAAAAGTGCAGGTATAAAGACAGTCTGAGGCACGAGTGCCATTTCTAAGAGCATCAAGAAGAAAGAATACACAAGTGTTAAAATAAAATCAAAGAATTCTGAAGAATATAAAATAATTTTTCGCAGATTTTCAAACAAGGAAGTCCTTACAGCCTCTTGAAGACTGAGACTAATAGCAAATACCATAACTGGCTTCCTCTGCCATCTCATCATCTGCTAGCAAACCTTGCTGAAAATCAAATGGCATTGTAAGAAGAGCAAGATCAGCCAGCATGTCAGGAGCCTTTGTTGGAATATAACTCCACAGAAGGAAATGTGCAGAGAATGGAAGACAGCAGGATAGCTTAGCAGCTGCTATGTATTGAGAAATAGCAGGATGGCCTCAAAGATTTCAGTGGAAATGCCGTGAAGGACCATAGAGTCCTAACAGGAAACAATGGGAAACAGGAGCCATCCATGAATCAGTCTGGTGTGGAAGTCAGCAGAGAGGGAGATTTTCACTGTGTGTAAACAAAAAGGCAAAGAAAGGAGTAATGTTATGTTCTGTCAACACTGCAAGCTGAAGAATATTGTTAAATTTTGTTGTTGAAGCTTTAGGTAAATCTTATACCCTAAAAGCTTTGGCATAGAAAAGAAAACAATTGACAAAATGCAACCAAACACAAACAAAGGGCAGTCTACAGACTGGAAAAATATATGTAAACCACACATCTGATAAGGGGTTAATATGCAAAATTTATATTAAAAAACCCTACAACTCAATAGCAGAAAAATAAATAACCTGATTTAAAAATGGGCAAAAGACCAGAACAGACATATCTCCAAAGAAGACATAAAAATAGCTAACATGTATATGAAAAGGTGCTCAATATCACTAATCATCAGGGAAATGCAAATTAAAACCGCTATGAGATATCACTTCATACCCAATAGATTGGCTATTATCAAAAAAAGAAGAGATAACAAATGTTGGCTAGGGTGGGGAGAAAAGAGAACCCCAGTACACTGTGGGCAAAAATGTACACTGGTATACCCATTATGGAAAAGAGTATGGAGGTTCCATAGAAATTAAAAATAGAACTATCATATACACCCAGCAATCTCTCCTCTGGGTATATACCCAAAGGAGATGAAATCACAGCCTTGTAAAGATATCTGCACAGGCCGGGCGCGGTGGCTCAAGCCTGTAATCCCAGCACTTTGGGAGGCTGAGACGGGCGGATGACGAGGTCAGGAGATCGAGACCTGGCTAACACGGTGAAACCCCGTCTCTACTAAAAAATACAAAAAACTAGCGGTGCCTGTAGTCCCAGCTACTCGGGAGGCTGAGGCAGGAGAATGGCGTAAACCCGGGAGGCGGAGCTTGCAGTGAGCTGAGATCCCGCCACTGCACTCCAGCCTGGGCAACAGAGCGAGACTCCGTCTCAAAAAAAAAAAAACTATCTGCACTCTCATGCTCATTTCAGCATTACTCACAATAGCCAAGATAATGGAAACAACCTAAGTGTCTGTTGACAGAAGAAAGGAGGATAAAGAAAATTATAAATACACACACACACATCCAGAGACAGGAATATTACTTAGCCTTTGAAAAAGAAGATGCTGCCATTTGTGACAATGTGGAAGGACCTGGTGGACATAATGCTACATGAAATAAGCAAAACACAGAAAGAAAAATATTGTATGATCTCACTTATAAGTGGCATCTGAAAAAAATAGACAGAAAATAAAACACAGTTTTCATGGGTAGGGTTGGGAGAAAGGAAATGGGGAGATGTAGGTCAAACAATACAAAGTAACAGATATGTACTATGGACAAATACAAAGTTCTAATGCAAAACACGAGGACTACAGTGACTAAAATTGTATTGTATTAGAAATTTTTGTTAAATAAGTAGATGTTTGCTTCTGTGGTTATAAAACCTAACTAAGTGAGACAACAGATATGTTAATCTGCTTCAGTAGAGTTACCATTTTACTATCTATACGGAACCTATAACATCATACTGTAAATATACACAATACTCAATGTATACTCAAATATACACAATACAATTTACCTTTTTTTAAAAAAAAAAACAGTATTCTCTTCAAATAGGGCATGCCCCGTTTTTCACACAAAAACTTCCAGTACATAAATTTCAAGATTTGTTAGTTAATTCAACACTTATTTACTGAATGCCTAGCATGTTCCAAGCATATTTCAGGCAATGTCATCCTTAAACAAAATAAAGATTCTTATTTTATTACAAAATTCATTTTAGCCAAAAAGACAGATGATGGATATAATGACTAAAAAGATTATGATGTGATAGGAGGTGGTCAGGGTTAGGGAACACAGAGCCCCCAAGAATGGCATGTCCCTGCAAGCAGCAGCAAGGTAGCTACAGGTGAAGAAGAACTGGTGAGCTTGAGAATAGCAAAGGTCAGAGGTAACCAGGGCAGATCATGCAAACTCTTGCATGTAATTAAAAAAATAATATTTTGAAATACATTTAGACTACAGAATTTGTAAAATTGTACAGCATCCCCACATACACTTCACTCAGCTTTCCTCAGTGATAACTTATATGTAACCATATATATTAAGACCAGAAAATTGGAATCGGTACAATTCGATAAACTAAGATGCAGACCTTATTCAGACTCCTAGAGATTTCCATACATTGACTTTTCATTGTTGTTTGGTGTCAAGTCGTTGGGATCTTATGGAATGTACAGGTTTCTGTAGATACCACAACACTCAGGATGCAAAACTGCTTCATGACTCCACAAAATGTCCTCCTTTTGTTGTCACGTGCTCACCCCACCCCCACCAACCACCTGTCACTGATTTAATGGCATTGACTTTATCTTTGAGTGAGGCACAGCTCCTTTGGAAGATTTTGAGCAAATAAGTGACATAATCTGCTAGATTATATATAAAGTATATATTTTCTTTTGTGTTTGTACTTAAATCTACAGACTGTTAAAAGAATAAAATGAACCCCTGTATTTCTTTGTCTGTATTTTCAAATACTGACACTACTTGCTTTATTTTTCCATATGTTATTTCAATTTCATGTTGTTTTTCTTACTCTATGTGATGAGCCATTTGAAAGTAATTTGCCATGTACAACGGCAATTACTACTAAATACATGAGTCATCTAACAACAGGGAGCTTCGTCTCACAAGCACAGCGTTATCACACTGTCCAAGATTAACACTGATACAATGTCTTCTAGTATACAGGCCACAAATTTCTCTCATTGTCTTAAAACATTCTTTAAAATTTTTTAATCAAAAATCCAGTCAAGATCACGTACCACACTTGCTTGTCGTTTGTCTCCTCATCCCTATCCCAGACAAATATGTCCATGTCTCCTCCACGGCCCCGTTTCTGTCTTTCAGGACATAAGCTAGTTGCTTATTGAATGTCCTACAGTCTGGACGGATTTGTCTGATTATTTCCTCCTGATCAAATTTTGACTGGACATTTCAGCAAGAACATGAGACAAGTAATTGTGTACTTCCTACTGCATCATATCATGAGGCGTGGAGTACCAGTTTATCTCATGAATACAGCTAAATTTGTTGAATAGGTGAGGGTAGTGTTCATTAAATCTTTCGCTTTTAAAGATAGTTTATTCTCTTTGTAATTAATTCTTAAAAATTTATGGAGTGACACTGAGTTCATGTGAATATTCTGTTTCTCAGCACGTTTAACTTAGTGGTTTTAGCATCCATTGATAATGCTTGCCTATGTTAATTATTACGTTGGTTGGTGAAATATAATGCATTTGTCCACTAACACTCTGTAAAGATGTTCTTTCTCTCATCTCACTCCTACCACCTTTTATTTAGGATAAGTGTGGACTTAAGAGTTTTGATAATGTTATTTGTATTACTATTGTCATTCTGGTTGTTATTTTTACTATTATTTCCTAACGTGTTGTATTTTTTTTTTCTTTTAATTGTCGAGTTATTCTGTTTGGCCCGTGGGAGCTACTTCAAGTCCCTGTGACTTTGTTACATTCCCATTAGTCTTCAAACACTTTCTGGCTTTCAAATAATAAGATACTCAAGAATCACCTCAAACGTTCTCTGCTTCAAATGAGGAATCAACTATTTCTCCAAAAGTCCCTGGTCCCTTTGTGTGGGGAGGTGGCAAGGATCACCTTGTTGTTTTGAGAAGGGAGTGGGATAAGGATAAGGGAAAGGGGTGGAAGCAAGGAGAGAAGTTAGGAAGCCATTGCAATCTTGACCAGACCCAAATGTGACTGCATTAGCTGAGTACAATTCAACATAGTGGGAAGTGGTTGGATTTTTTAATGTTATCAAGGTAGAGTTCTACACAGATAGGATATAGAGTTTAAGAGAAAGAGATGAAGCAGAGGTGCCTCAAGCATTTTGGCCTGAGAAAATAATTTCAGGATCTAATAGGCGTGCAATTATAAATAGGTTTATCTGTTCGATGGCTCCTCCTATTTAATTCAGAGTAAATGTATCATTGAAGGAAATAATACTAATCACAGAAGTAAATGTATAAGAATTATTGACTATTTGATCAGTGCAGAGTAAAGTGATTTCAGGCATGTATTAGGTCTGCCAACGCAAATTTTTTAACTAAACAATGCAAATTCCAAGCTATGTTTTCAAAATATTTTAATATAAGCTATAGAGATTTATATTGGCATTAAGTATAAGAGTCCAAGTATGAATTAAGCAGATTATTTTACTATAGAATAACATATAAACTCAGAGGGCTGAAAGAGCAGTGAAAATATTGTTTATCATTTTCTACTATCATTTTGTATCTAATTGCAGACATTGTTGGACACGGAAATGGCTGTACTTATATTGATATATTTATGAGGCTTCTAAAGAAGGTTAAACATACTTTTCTGATTTTTTATGCCCTAAAACTTACAGTATATTTAAAATATGAAAAGAAAGCAGGTATTTCAACTCCTATAATGATCAAAATGCAAGATCACGAGCTTCCCATAATACATGCTTTTGGTACTTAAAAAAAAAAAAAAAAAAACTCCTCTTATTTTTTTCTATTTCATATAAACTAACCACAAACTATAATTTCAAATCAGATTTTTTTCTTAATTTTGAGCTTTGTTATTAGTCAGAAACTTCCCTATTAACTGACTAAACTCAGTGTCTAAGCTAAAATGAAACGAAGATGACATTTAGTAAAATTTACAGACAAGATGTCTTCCTAAATTGCTGTTTCTTTAAAACAATATCTTTAAAGTTTACATTTTTGCAAGAAATAGACAACTGACCTCCACCTGTAGGTATTTCTTTCTAATAAATACATGGATATACTTTCAAGTTCAAGCTATATACATGTCTTAATAGAGGCTCAGGGAGCAGAGAAGTGCTCTAATGATTAAAGACTGCCTCAGGCCATGCATGTTTTTGAGAACTTTTGCTCTTTTATTGTAAAAAAACATGCAACTTTGAGGTGGGAGGAGGGCATGGTGTGGGTGTGAGTTGTGTGTGTCTTTCAATCTCATAAATCCATTCTTTTCAAAGAAAATCTCCAGAGTTTCCCAAATATAAACATATTGTATTCATCTCTGTCATGCACTTGAGGGATTTTATCCCTAAAGTGAGGTATAGTTAGTCATTGGAAAAAGAAAAAAGGGATAAAATATTATAGCATATAATTTATAGTTATTAACAGGGAAAACTTTGCTTTTTTGAAAAATTGTAAGCCTATAACTCCTGCTGGGATCAGAAGTATCATTTGCAGAACTCTTTTAACCAGTGTTTCACCTCCCCACTTGTCAATGCATAAATCTTCCTCTATTGCTTGGAATAACTAACCAGCATCTGGCTACGGAGAATGACTAAGTTGGGGGCAGAGAGAAGTAAAGTAAGTTTAAAGTAAACCAATTGGAGAAACTAAATTCAGACAATGTTTTGCCTAAACTATTTTGATCTTTTATATACTATTCCATTAAACAAAAAAAGTTACATTAAGTATAATGTACACAAAAATTACATATATGAATTAAAAATCTTAATGAACAATAAACTCCCTGCAAACCATATTGTACCTGATGTTGACATCTCTTAAGATAACAGCATGAAAAACTTGAATAGTATTTTAAAAATATGAATGGACAAAAAGGTTAATGTTTCAATGGAGTACAGTGGCATATTCATAGTGAACTGCCCCTTTGACCTCCTGGGCTCAAGGGATCCTCCCACCTCATCCTCCAGAGTAGCTGGGGCTACAGGCATGCACTACCATGCCTGGTTAATTTTTTAAAATTTTTGTAGAGATGGAACCTCCTTGTATTGCCCAGGCCAGTTCTGAACCCCTGGGGTAAGAGATCCTCATCCTCCTAAAGTGTTGGGATTACAGGCATGAACCACTGTATCTGGCCCCAAATATTTTATTAAATACTGAAGAAGCAACTAGTAAATAGAATATGGATTGTTTTGATACCAAATCTATTTTGTGTCTGTACTCCACCTGAGAATTTTTTTTTTAACACAAATAGTCAAAAAACATAAAATATTCTCTCCGATTCTGGAATGTAGTCCAGCATAATAGATGTTAAAACATGGTCCAAACCAGTCTTCGAATTCAACATTTCTCATAGAATTCAATGAAACATTAATTATCATTGGTTTTGGCAAGCATATGTGGAAATTTGGAAATGGTTTGCAGTATAAGAAATGTATGGAATCACATTTACTCTGCAAATATTTCATATTTCTTTTTTAAATGTTCCTATAACTGTGACATGTTTTTCCTTTATAATTTATTATTCCTGAATAGAAGATCTATAGAAACTAAGACTCATAGTAATAATTCATAATTTTCTTTCTCTTAGGCTGCATATACCATAATTACTTTTATTCATGCATGTTCCATTTAAAAAGTAAAATAAAACAAAATACTGCAATTAACAATAAACATGCAAAACATACTTTAAAATAGAGATACCCTGAAATACTTGGAATGGTAAAATGTCTCACTATATTTTTCTGTTAAATAGAATGTATGGCTATGATGCCAATCAATCTGAATTTTTTTTATATACACACAATTTCTTGGAACACATCCTGGAGTAAAGCAAGACATGCCAATGGATTAGAAAAACTAACAAAAACTTAAATTGCTATGAAATAAAAATGATATTTAAACATTATTATGAATTGCACTTGATTACTTAATATATTTTATCTTTATTATCATATGATAGTTGAAAGAGCAGGGGCTTAGTAATCAGATTGATTCGTGTTTAAATCAGAGTTGTAGCTTTTACTGACTGTGGTTTCTGTCTCTATTAATTAGATTAATAGCAACTTCCTTCAGGGTTGCAAAATTATGCAAAACATATCTAACACATACTATGCCTTCATAAATTTGAGTGATCTTTTCACATATCATTTTAATTTTATATATGATAAATGTATTTGGCCCAGAATTGTTACTGTGATTGATACATTTATCACCTTCTATGAGTTATTATATTAATGTCCTTTAAAAAATTTTTTAATCTATTTGAAAGATTTAAAAAATCCCCAAAATAGGTGATTTCCCACAGATTTATAATCAAGAGGGTTTATTTGTTTTTCTCTTACCTTGTTTTTCCTAGTTTGTTTTTTATTCTGGAAGATTCTGATTAAAAAAAAATAAACCAAAAAACTCTCATAGTTTGATAAGAGTAGCTCCAAAAGAACACTGGTTATTAAACCTTTCCAGACTTCTAAATTTTCAAGAGCAAAATCATTATACATTATTTTATATGCCTAACTGCTTTGATCTAAGGCTAAACCTTTTATTTCATAGTCTCAGAGAAATAATTCCATATCTAATGTTTCTAGCAGTTCCATGAAAGATTGTTATCCTTTCTAATTAGCCTCTTAAAAAGGGCTGCAGAGCTTACTTGGATACACATGACTAATGCTGCTTGTGAAGTTTACAGTCATATAGAACAATATCACCAAGCATTCATTAAGGGGAAATAAATTTTATCTAGTCACAGTGATTAGTTGAGGCTTCTTATATAAATGCTATTAGGTATAAAATATTTTAAAAACATATGGCGGGATTTTACATCCAGAAGCCATTTCAAGAAAGAGGTTAGTAGAAAAGGGTTTTGCTAATGGGCAGTGATGACACAAGTTTGAGCCTTTTCAGGAAATTCTGACGTAGTTAGTACATCCAGTTTGGTGAATTCAGAGGCGTTTCCAGTTTGGTTTAGGTATTAGGTCAGCACAGGATAGCAATAGGGATAAGAACAGAAAGTAACAAGATTGGATTCTGGAAAACTAAGTTGAAGAATTTGGTATGTAGTAGAATGAAGACTTAAGTAAGAAAGTTAATGTGACTAGAACAACAAATTAGGAAGATTGATTTTGCAGGTGATAATAGGGTAGACAAAAGTATGATGACATGAGACAGAAAAAAAATAGCAATACCTTGATATTACATGAAAAATTACTGAAGTCTTGAAACAGGATGGAAGATACGGGCAAAGGGCAATAAATATGATGGAAAGAAGCAATTGAGTAAGCACATGGGCATATATGTCAATAAAGTTTCCATGATTCCACTCAAGAAATAAAGAAGCTTTTGCTAATAGAGGAAAGCAGCTCAGAGAAGCTGATTTGATAAGGAGAATGCTGACTTTGGTATTTGTATGAAATCAATTAACCTTCCTGGATTTAAATCAAAAGTGACTGTCCTTGTTCAGGAATGTATACTAGAAATGTGGAACTTCAATGAAAAGAATTTTAAAACTGGAAATTGTCCAGGTGAAAAGATCCATCATAAAACAGGAGGACCTCATATTCTGGTTAGGAAGCTAGTAAGTCTTGTGATGTGACATTTTTTTACAAGCGATTGGCTCTGGCATTTTTCATAATATATAAAGATATTAATTGTGTATCTATCAGAGTTGCAGCATTAGAAATGAATGTTGGGTGAATCTTGTGGTTGTTATAGTAAGAAATGGCAACATGTTGGCCAGGAATGAATTATTTTTTTATCTGAATTATGTCAAACAGATGTTAGTATCCTGAGATACAGAAATGGCAACAACTCATCACTATAAGACATTCTTGGTTTTAAAGGCTACAACTGCCTGTAATCCAAGAACTTTGAGAGGCAGATTGCAGGCAGATTGCTTGTGCTCAGGAGTTTGAGACCAGTGTAGGCAACATGGTGAAACCTCGTCTCTATAAAAAATACAAAAATTAACAGGGTATGGTGGCATGCGAGTGTAGTCCCAGTTACTAGGGAGGCTGAGGCGGGAGAATTGCTTGAGCCCAGGAGATGGAGGTTGCAGTGAGCAGAGATTGTGCCACTGCATTCAAGCTGGGGCACCAGAGCCAGACCCTGTCTCAAAATTACTACTACTAATAATAATAAAAAATAAAAATCTAAACCACTGCTTGATCAGAAGCTAATAATGTTGAATGAGACTGTACTAACAAAGAAACCATGAATTTAGCCAAAATTAAAATCTCACCGTTCAACACATAAGACAATTAAAGTCCAAACAGGAAACAAGAGGAAGTGAGATGTCAAAGCTTCCCAATGCCAAGACCACTCATATCCCATGTGATCTTATAAAATAATGAGGAAGGAGACAAAACCAGGGCCTTTGAAGAATAATGAATGAGGAAGATTGTTTCTAGAACAAAAGCTCTCCATGGCAAAGGCAACAGGCAAATGAATGAGCAACACAATTCTTAACTTCTTTCACCCAAAAGTGGCATTAGTCATTTTTACTCATAGCTCACTGGTAAGAACTACTCTCTTGACCCAAATATAACTGCAAGGGATACTGGGAAAAGGAGATTGCAAATAGATTTTTGGTGCAGATTAAAATCTCTGCCACATGAGGACTGACACATAGGATTAAGAAATAATTAATTTCGTGTAAGAATAAGATTTCCTTATTCGCTCTGTTCAGAATTTGAAGTATGCTGTGTGTTATGGACCTGTGCACATGGGTTTTCATTTTGTCCTTTAAAGAACAGGAATTTAGGTAGAAGAAAAGTGATTCTTTTCCAAATCTGCACATTCATTAGTAGGATTATCTAGAAATACAATCTCCCTTTTTCTGGAATAATGCCTGGAATTGTCACAACCAAATTCCTGCCAGTCACCAATGATGAAGCTGCAGGGATTATAGCATAATAGAGGAATAATCTGGTTGATTATTGTATTGTTACGCTTCTATCCTTTGGACTTCCTGAGATGTAATGTTATATTCATTATATACAGTGTTTATGCCAGTTCAACTAAATGTATCTATTACTAATCCAAATGCACTTCAGCTGCTAAAGATATTTTAAAGAATTCACGATATTAAATATTAGCTGAAGAGAAATAAAAATGAAGACAAGGTTCTGGCAACTGGGCACTCATGTCTTCAACTGGAGAAAATAGCTAGGTTGACCCAAATTGTGGGGATTAAAAAGCGATGGAGGGTGATAAATCACTGAGTAAAAAAAAACATCATCTGTCTGGTAACGTGGAGGTCTCATGCTATAAACTCCAGGAACAATATTTTCATACAGTGCCACAAAGAGAAATGGGCATGGATTTCATGGTGAAAAAGTGCAGGCAGTAGAAGTTGCAACGCATTGAAGGAAATGATTAGATTGATTGCCTGATTAGTCTAGATTAAGGAAATGAGATAAATAGTAAGGTAACTTGATATATTGTGAAAATATTTGGGGTTTTGCTTTTAATTGGGAGGATGGAAGTATATTCATTAACAGAGGGAACAAGTAGAAAGGGTAAATTATATATATATCATAAACAATAGACAAAGAACATCAAGGAAGTGAAAATTCTTTTAAGCATCTGCATTGCCCAAGCTCCTTATATCAGCACTGTCGCTACTGTTTTTAGTCCCTATGGGCAATTTCATCCACTCTCTAGATTTTTAGCAGTATCCATGTTATCAGTGAAGGTCATAAATCTGCATGTCAATCATATCTTTTCCAATAAAATTTAGACTCAAATTTTGTTTGCTGATTATACTTGGATGTCCCACAATGACTTTGGTCACAAAATACCCAAAACTGAACTCATCACTTTTTTCACAATCTGGTTTTTGCCTAATCTTTTCTACAATCAGAAAACTGCATTACCTAGACTTCTTTCTCCAAGTAACCTGTTTCCATGGTCTTCTTATCCTATGTACTTTTGGGTTCTGCTTCTTTCTGTACAGGTTTATAAAACTAATCTAGATAAACCCATCACAATTTCTTGAACTGACAACACATAAATAAAGTTAAAGCTCCAGATAACATTTTCTGCTCTTGAATTCCTCACAATTTGTGTTTCAGCAATACCAGATACTGCCCTTACTTAAACCTTATTATTACCCTCAGAACTGTGCCATGATATTATTTAAGATTCAGTTATCCATTTTCACCTTTTATGTACTTGATTGTTTTCTATTAATTATTTAAGTATGGCCTTAAGTTTATCTGCTCTTTAGAATTATTCCCCATCCCCTCAACTTGAGCTGGATCTTTCCCAGTCTCAGAAGATGGAGTCTGTATATCTCTACAGTGTTGTCTTGAAATTATCTACTTTACTTGTCCTCTCCCTACTCTTTATCTCCCAAACTAGGACCTTTTTGGTAATGATGACTGGGATTTACTTATCTTTCCAATTATTCCCGGCATCTAGAAAAGCATGGACAAAGAGTAGATGCACAAGAAGTACTTGTTGAATGGTACAGAAGACTCTTATCAGGCGACTGAGTCAGTAAAGACCACAGGCACTACATGCTACATGCTATACGCTAACACTTGCTCTTGCTCTATATAAAACATTGGTAAGAACTCAAGGACAAGACTTTCAATTTGAAAGGCAGGAAAATCTACTGCTCCAAAGGACATTAAACCAACATTACTTTTGGATCATTTCCACAGTAATAATGAGCAAAATAAAAAAAAATAGATTTAAATAATGTAAATGTTAGCAATGAATATTTGAGAAAGCCTGGAATGCTTCTTACAACAACTCATATTTCATTCCCTTAGCTATTACACATATTTCTATCAAAGGAAAGATATTGAAAGTATGTCCACTGTATCATATAAAGGGTAGAGTAACAATTGACATTCGATATATTCACATGTAAAATAATTGAACTGCCATTGCCCATGGGAATGATGGCAACTTCATTGTGTCCCTTGCAAGCTCTTTGACACAACCTAGTGGGAGGGTCAAAGAGTTAGGCCAGCAGGGGGCCAGACCTATTCAGTAGAAGACCCTGGTACAGACAGCTGTGTCCTATGTCATGTTAAAGTGTTGTGAGAGCCATCAAAATGTTATTCTATCTTCCAAATAAATAACTTTTTAAACTTATTTTTTTCTCAAAATGGAAACATATCAAATAAACAATTAATTGTGGGATTCAGTGATTTCTAAGAGTTTATGTATTTTTTCATGGGAGGATTTCTTTCAGTCTTTGAGTGCCTAAAACACTAAATTCTGTTATAAATAAAATATAAACTTCAGTTTCCATACTGCACTGGGAGTGTGATATTTATCACCCATGCTACAATCTGCAGAATCACATAAGCTAAACTGCAGAAAATGGCATAATTGTAACTATTCCATATCATATGTGAATTATATGTCACTATCTCAGTGGATTTCCCTTGTAATAGTCAGCATTCCTATTATTTAAATTGAGCATAAGAGAGTCATACAACACGAAAAAAAATATTAAAGAGGAACTTGTCTACTATTTCAGTGAAAGACTTTTTTCAATACCCAACCGGGGATCTAATTTATTCTCCTGAGATTCTCCATGTTAGTATTTCTAAATGAGCTTGTATATTGCAGGGCTTTAAGTAACCTTATTATGCTCTTACTTTTACATCACAAGCAAGGAATTAGAAAAGCTGTCCTTGTACAATTTGACCCACTTCCCTAAAGGCTTTTTAACCTGAGGCAAAATCCATTTAACCAGTCAGGGCTAGCACTCTGATAACAGTAGATGCCAGCTGGATGGCCAGGTCTATAATGTACACAGGCGTCCACATCGACTACAGATCATCATGAAACATCAGATTTAATTCGCACTTCAGAGAAAGTGTTACAAATTAATCTTGCCCCATTGCAGTAGAATTTTTCACAATTGTGGGAGTCCAACAGATTTCTATATTTGTTCTATCTCACCAGAACAATCAACATAAGGAACCTTTAAATTTCTCTTTCTCTTTTTGTGAAGTCAAGCTGAAAATAACTTCTTTGGCAAGGCATAATATTGTTTTTCATATTTATAATATTCATCAATTACAAGTTATATAAAACCATGTCATAAGGTTTGATTAGTATACAGACATGAAAGTAGCATAATGCTTTTCGAAGATTATTAACTGTGAAATGCATTAAAAGACAAACAAAGCACTGATATATCTTACTATTTTCTGCTCTTGTTCCTTCAAATGTTCTTGAAATAACTACATAACTGGGTATTCTAGAATTCTAGAATTTAACAATATATTATACTAGCTTTAAATTTATCTTTCAAAACAAGGACATAAAGAATATATAAATCTTTAAAATAACACAAAGTGTTTCAAAAAAGACCATGTATGTACTAATTATCTGTGGATAGGTATGATCTGTGCTATTTATCTTTAAGAAACAATTAAATGAAAGTGAATCAAACTGCTGGTTTGGTAATTTTTTTTAACGTTTCTTCAGGAATGGCCAACTATACTTACCCTTTCTGCAATCCGCTTTAATAATTCAGATTGACCTGAGTGACATTGAATAATGAGAGCGTAACTGTTCGTCTGGAGGGTTAACTGCTATTGAACTCTGCCCAAAACAATCTGCTCAATTGCATTTTCATAAGAAAAAGTGTCACTTCATTTCCGAAACCAATGCCTAACACAATAGCCAGAATTTGGAAAAATTGAAAAGCCCAGACCTGCAATTGGATCATCCAACTGTGTGGCAGTTAGCTGAAGAAATGTTCACATTATAGCCACTGATAAAGCTGCATATCCACATTGCTATTACTGGTATTAATACCACGGTGGCTAAAATAATATTTTAATATAAGATGTAAAGCTGATTTAAAACATTTCTTTGTATTTTCTATAATACTTCTTTTCTCATATTCATATTCATGAAAATACTACTATTCAAACTTTATAATTACCAAATTCACACTTTTGTATGAGTTACAGAAACACAGAAAAATAATACAAACACATTGGTTTCAAAAATGTAATGGATAGTATAACACATTTTTTAAGGTACTCATCTTTTTTTAACTGGAAAAAATTTAAATATTTTGGATGTACAGAAATATGTAACCATGTGAATACTATTAGCTCATATCATTTTAGAAATCTTACTACTTAAATTTTTTAGATATTAGCATATATTTCAGTGTGATAAAAGTTTAAACATATCAGCAAAGCAAACAAAATATAACAAAGATACTTTCATTCAGATTTTCTAAAAATTAATATTCCTGCTAACCTAGCAATTTTATTGCCTTAAAATCTGTTTGATTTTCATAAAAATATTTTATTATGAGCCAATTTCCCCCAATAATTTTTTTCAGAATTACAGCTTGTGTATCAATAATTACACATAAAATTAGTATTACAGAAATGTAAAATGACATGTAAGGGCCATAATTTTATATTTTTAAATGCAAAATTATCAAATTTCTAAGACAAGTCACAACATCATATTTGTAAATTATAACTATAAGCATTGTGAGAGGTAATATAGAAGACAATATCAAAGGTAGGGGCTTTATTTTTTCCTGAGTGGAAATATTTTTGTATTTCACTAAATAAAATGTATAGGGTGGTGTAAAAGAACAAGTGGTAAGATAAACGAGACCTGGCAGTGAGATAATGTTTACATAATATCTCACCGAATGGCTTTAAGAAGTCCACCAGTTCAAGTGTTTTAAGCATTAACTAAAGAAGACAAAAATCATAAAGAAAATACTAAAACATTATGCTGCAATGCACAACTGGACATTGTATTCACATCACACAAAGTTACGGTAATTCTAAAGTCATCTAAAACATTCATATCAATGTGTATCTCCCAAGAAATGATTGCTAATTATTTTTAATGGAAATGGTCTATGGATTTTAACCTGCAGTGGGAATGATTGTCTCAGTAGAATTACAGTTCTTGACTTGAATCACTTTAAAACTCAGCAGCTCATATTACAACCATTTGTAGCAATTAGACGAAGATGGTCCTCTTTAGATTTTGAGTTGGAGTCCCAACTCTGCCAACCATGTATTTCCTTTCATATCCTCATTGATTAGAAAGCACCTTAAAAGAATCAACCTAGCTTTGAGATCAGCATTTTATTGCACTAAAGGACAATTTAATCTTGTTTTCTGATGCAGAGAAGTATAATTTTATTTACCTCCCTATCAATATGAGCTTAAGGCTTGAGATTTTATAATTCCGCTTGATGATCCCTGTAGTTTATCTCAGGGAGGAGAGGGGAATGAAGTTAAACAATCAATGGAAAAAACATTTAGTTTATTTCTTAAAATATGTTTTCTTTTAATCTTTTGTTTGAAAAACCTGACCTTCTTATGAAATATCCTGTATTTTAATTTAGCCGTGTTCCAAAATAATAGGCTATTCAGATGAGAAACAGAGAATGTACGTGGCATTCCTTTAAAATCATGTAGGGGGTTGCTAAAAGAAACTAACTGATAAACCATCTAGATTTTCTCATTTTTAAAAAGGAGAAAATAATGGTATTTGGCAATGACAGTTGCTATGAGGATTAAAGACACTACTACACAAATGAACAATGCCTGTCACAAAGAGTCCAATAAATGCTACGTATTAGTAATGGTAGTGGAATTAATAAGCAGGTATAATAGTCTTAATAGAAACAATAGTAGAAAAGTTATCATTATTGGTGTTGTTAGTAGATGTAATAGAAATAGTTATTTCAGGATTGCTAAAATATATGAAAATCATCACCACCACTATAGTAAATTTTAGCTGAATGCATTGAGTCAGTGGCAAATGCCAATCAGTTTTCAAATACCTAACATTTAGCTACAATAGGTCAACACTGATTGGCTGATTTACAGATTGGTGCGTGGTGTGAAAATTCCCACCAGACACGTGGAGATAATTGGGTTTCAAGTAAAATAGCTAATCATCTTTTTCTTATTCTTCCTAAGGAAAAATAAAAATAAATCAAATAGGAGAGACATTAAAAATTATAATATTATGCAATGACTGGTGTTTTCTTAACGTTTATATTAGATATTTGACTGCTTCAAATTAACAGACTAGTGACACTATCCCTAGGAAGCTACAAGGGTTATAATGTGTTCTTCAGGTAAATGAAAAAACTATTTTTTAAAAAAGGTAAATCATACATTTATAAAGTAAAAATTAAATATTTCGTCTGGTTATTTTAATCCATGTCCTTAACTTTCAAGAAGTACTGTGTAATTTTATTCATCTCGGAATTTAACATTTCAGTTTTAAAGTTTTGTTTCTCAGAGTTTGCTCTACAATAATATTGAGCTCAATTATCTCAAATCAGCTTATCAATCTTCATAACCTAAATCAGTGGTGCTTTCTGTTATTTTTACTGGCAACAAATTGTCCATAATTTCTTCTACTTTAATATTATTTTTCTATAATTTAGTGAGATAGACAAAAAAATCATTATTTTAACTAGAATGTGAACGGTTTTTATTTTCTAACAATATTCTGAATTTTTATTAAAAACCTCATAAACGAATGGATACTATCTACATAATTATAAAAAATATACACACTATATATTCATTTTGTGAATGTATAGGCTATACACACATCCTATGTATATATCCTATTCATTGCATAGGATATAAAAACATCCTATACCACACACTATACTGATTTACTGGAGAGTTGAAATATTTGACTATCATAAAATGAAGAATATTCTTTATTATATGAGTCATGAAATGTAATTTTCTTAATTAACTGCATTTCATCCTTTACAATAACACAAATGTATTGCATTTTAGGCATGTATAAATATGTATAACACTATATGTATAGCAAAATACCAGTCAAGTATTTTTCTGCTAGTCTTAATTGTATTAATTATGCCTTTTCCCAATAAAATAGTGAATGAAGCAGGCACTATAGTTACCGGAGACCTTACAGAAATTTGTTCAGAAAGTTCTAATTCACGCTCACACAAAAAAAACAAAACAGAAAATCATCATTTGTGACTATATTATTATTTTATAAAAATATTTTAGTAATGCCATACAAATATGTTATTTCAATCATGCGACCTGCTTTTGTCCCAGAACAAGAGTCTTGGGAAGAACAGCCCCTGCTTTGGCCCCACTGGGGTTAGATGACAAACTCTTGACCCTTACCCTTGAATGTGCTCAGTTGTCAGTTTTGCCTACCACAGCTGTTGGCTCTTCCAGAGGATCAGATGGCCAGAATAGGTCTGGAATAGACCTATTAGCATCTCAATACAACTGTTCAGTCCCCTTTATTACCAATTCACTCAAATTAATTAATTTTTAATTTTGTACTACCTCAACTATTATCAATCAAGCCAGCCAGTGAGACAGAAAAGCATACTGAAACATGAAACTGTCTGTGATGTAAGTCAGAGAGGCTCAACCTATGCAATCTGTCACTTTGAAGATTAGAAAAAGGGCAAATTATCCTGTGCAGAGATTATTGAAAAATGTTTTTTTGAGAAATTATGTTCTTTTCAAAAGGTCATAAAAGAGAAGAATAGTGGTGATAAATGTCTGCGATGTGTTTTTGTCTGTAATCCTGAGTTATAGGTTCAGAAAAGCTAGTTGATTTTTTAAAATGCTACTATGAACTCTCACTTACTTCACTCAAAACCTAATATTTTATTGTCATGTTGAAATATATACTGCACAAACAATGGCTTTTGGTTTTAAATTTTACAGCACCAGCAGTAAGATATAATATCCCTAAGATGTAAGATTTATTATTATTATTATTGTCATTACTCTTCTGTTGGCTTGGCTGGACTATTTCCTTAAAGCAGTAGGAATTAAAGGAATTATCCAAATCATAAAACTGGTATTTTGAAATGTGGAAAGCAATGAAATCACTGGTGAAATATTCCTGTATTGCTTTATCCTCATTTTATTTACATGAATTGCTTTCAGCAATAAAACTCATAGTAAGACAGCATTTACTTTGAGCAGTGCAATCTTCTTTGAGTGAGGACTGACAGCTTTTGATATTCCATAGTGCAGTGCGTACAGTTAGAGATAGAGCATATGGGCTTTCTTTTTGACTTTGAGCTACAAAGTCTAGAAAGACCAAAGATTAAAGATGTTTAATCACTCTCACATACTGTGTAACTTCTTACGTCATATTCTTGAACATGGGAATGTGGCCAAATTTAAGATGTATTTATACCATGCTGAGTATGACTTTTTTAACCTAATATAAACCTAGCTGTTTGAGACAGAATACAATAGGTTTCTGTTTCTGAGGTTAATAAAGGGTAGATTCATGGACACCAAATAACACTTAGAAAGGTTTCTTTCCCCCTAAAACGTAATCACGTCTACAGTATAGTTTATTACAAACACTTATGAAGTAGTTTAATTTTAAACATTTGCTATTGTTTTACAAGTATTTGGCATTAAAAGTTGTGGAAATGAAGTAAGTGATTTATTAAGGTTAACAACACTCTAAAGAAAATAAGATCAATTCCATATTTTAGGCCACCATTTAACAGATTTTCCTGGGCAATACTGTTTCCCAAAACCTATGTTGCTTACAGGTAAATCATAAATCCACATTTTAAAAACCATAAAATCAAATACTTTCCTAAAGTAAGAGATGTTAAACTCGAGAATTGAGTCTAGAACTGTGGTTAAAGAAGAATAGTTTCTTCATGCTGGAACTGACTTAACTGTGGTTCTGACTAACAGCAGAGGCATAAAATACAATATTGAAATCTTTAGGAGAAAATGCAATTATCAAATTCAAAATTGGGTTCACATACCTCAACAAGACTTCAAGCTACTAGCAAAATGAAATTTTCTGAGTCTCCCAATTCTCTATTGTTTTTAGTGAGATCATCATATAATTTTTTTGTGTTGGTTTTTGGCAGAGTATGTTGAACCAACTACCAAAGTGAAGAGAAATTATTCTCACACATCCATCTTGTTACCCCATACTGTGTAATCACCTCCCCTTAAAAATATGCTTTTCTTAATGTTCGAGAAAATAATCAACATACTGGTGAACAGTGAATACCAGTTATTTAAAGATTGTCCTGCATATTGTCATTGCTGTTCCCTAAAGTGTCTCAGCAAGAAAAATTCTGCCTTGGAATTTGACATTAATATACTGAGAGCCAATTGATCTTCTCTCTTCATGTAGAGTTTTAAGTGTAAAAGTCAAATCCTCTTTTTTTTTGAGACATGGTGTCACTCTGTAGCCCAGGCTGAAGTGCAGTGGTGGAATCATAGCTAACTTCATCCGGAAACTTCTGAGCTCTAGCAGTCCTCCCACCTCAGACTCACAAGTAGCTAGGACTACAGGAATTTACCACCAGGTCCAGCTATTTTTCTTTTTTAATTTTGTTTTATTTTTTGTAGAGAAAGGATCTTGCTTTGTGGCCCAAGCTGCTCTTGAATTCCTGACTTCAAGCAATCCTCCTGTCTTGGCCTCCAAAAGAGCTGGAGAGCTGGAATTATAGGTGTGAGCCATGGCACCACTGCAGCCCAATCCTCATCTAACATAACATTACAAGCTAAAAAATTGGCCACGACTTAACAAAACAGATAAACGTTATTCTTGGATATCAACAGTACACATCCACCACCAACTAACTTTCTATACAGTTAGTTGAAATTATAGGGCAGAAACTCTTAGGAAAAAATGAAAAGTCAACAAAAAGTAACATTTTGTGACAATTATGGATATCTCTTTATTTCTGTTGAAACTAAATTCACAGAATACATTAATCATAATCCTTGGTTTGTGAAATTGGTTCATGTATGGTCATTATTTATATATTTATGTTTTGTTTTGTTTTGAGTCAGAATCTCACTTTGTCACCCAGGCTAAGGTGCAGTGGCACCATCTTGGCTCACTGCAACCTCTGCCTCTTGGTTTGAGTGATTCTCATGCCTCAGCCTCCTGAGTACCTGGGATTACAGGCATGCACCACCACACCAGGCTGTTTTTTGTATTTTTAGTAGAGACAGGGATTTGCCCTGTTGGCTTGTTGGCCAGGCTGGTCTTGAACTCCTGGCCTCAAGTGATCCAACCACCTCGACCTCCCAAAGTGCTGGGATTACAGCATGTATGGCTTATATTTATGTACTTGTTTATATATTTATTCAATTATCAATCCATGCATTCATTTATTCATTCAAGCCATGCATTGATTCATTCATTCATGATTACATTCATTCAGTACTGTAATAAGTTTCTGTAAATCTATCATCCAGAATATAAGCTTGATAATAACTACATGGATCTAATTATATTGTCTTCCTGACTTCATTCCTTTCTCCTGACACACTGGGTTATTGATATTGTAAGTCACAATTTCATCATAATGTTGCTTTTACATATTAAAAAAATGTAGCTTTCTTTAATTTTATTTAAAATTATCATGATAGATGTGACTTTAAGGACTTATTCTTTACTTAATACTATATTGCTAAATTTTGCACAAAGTTTTAATGTCATTATTTTTTATTAATCTTGATTGTTGTATAATAATTCATTGTATAAATGCACCACCTTTTATTCATTAATTCTCTTTTAAACAATATTTATATTATTTTGAGGTCTTATATAGTTTAATAGTGCTTTATGAAAATATATCTTGCTAAACATATGCAAGAGATTTTTGAGGGGGATATATATTTAGGAGAAGAAAGGCTTAGTTTACTCCAGGTGATAATGTCAAACAGATTCCTAAAGTGCTTAAAACATTTAGATTCCTATAAGTTATGTTAAATTTTGATATAAATTTAGATTAAAATTTAGATGTAAAAACCACATCTTCTTCAATCCTTGAAATATCTAAAATAAACAAATGTATATATTCACAACTAAACAGTTTAAAATGGTAATTCATTGCTTTCTCGACTTGTATGTCACTGACCACTAATGATATGGAACATTTCTTCCCATGTTTTTTGAATACATACATTTGCTTTGTGGGGGGAATTCTACTTTATAACTTTTACTCCACTTTTTATTATTTATTTATTAATACATAGAAATTATTTATATATTACTAATCCATATATATTTTCAATTATATGTGTGAGAGTAATTTCTCAGTTTGTAACATTTTTTACTTTCTTAAAATGTATAAACTTTCTTAAAATGTATAAAATGTATAAACTGATTTTTTATTTTAATATGAATAAAAACTGCAGTGTTAAGAATTCAGCAAGTTTTCTAAAAGAGAAATGATAAAACATATGAAAAAATAGGGTAGTTTTAACAGGTTTATAGATGTACCATGTTCATGAAAAATTATGGTATATTGAAAATACACTCATTTTCTTCTAAATTTATTTACAAATTGCAGAATTCTAAGAAAAATCTCAATATGAACTTTCATGGCATTTAATAACATCACTCTTACATGCATATAAAGAAATAAAAGGCAGTAATTACCTGTAATATAAAGATCAGGAATGAAAGATTTTCCATTTCAGATATTAAGATTTATTATTACGCTATACTAAGAAAGTAAAGGATTGCCACACAGGTTGATATATTTATGTAAAATATATCTGATCTTAAGCTCACATCTCTAGATTATTATTAGAAATCATTTTGTTTTATTCTCTTTGAATGTCAAAACAGTATTAAAGAAAAGAATGTACTTTTAATGAACATTTTTAAAATCTACAGATCTATCAGTGAGTGTCATGATTACATTTATTGTAAGGAAAATCCAGGCTGGGCAGGGTGGCTCACGCCTGTAATCCCACCACTTTGGGAGGTCTAGGTGGGTGGATCACCTGAGGTCAATAGTTCGAGATGAGACTGGCCAACATGGAGAAATCCCATCTCTACTAAAACTACAAATATTGAGACAGACAGACAGAAAGAAACAAAGAAAGAAAAGAAAAAAAAAAGAAAAGAAAAGAGAGAGAAAGGAAAAGAGGGAGGGAGGGAAGGGGGAAGGAGGAAGGAAGGAAGGAGGGGAGGGAGGGAGAGGAAGGAAGGAAGGAGGGGAGGGAGGGAGAGGAAGGAAGGAAGGATGGCAGGAAGGGAAGGAGGAAGGAAGGAAGGAAGGAGGGAAGGAAGGAGGGAAGGAGGGAGGGAAGGAGAGAGGAAGAAAGGAAGGAAGGGAAGGGAAGGGAGGAAGGAAGGGGAGTGAAGGAAGGGAAGGAAGGGAAGGAAAGAGAGAAAGAAGGAAAGAAAGGAGGAAAGGAAGAAAGGAAGAAAGAAATCCAGACAAAGCCCCTCCAAATACTGTAGCATGATGGAAAGGCTCATGATCTCCTAACTTAAGTACACTACTGAAATTCACCCATAGATGTAATTGATAGTCCCCATTACTAAGAAAGACACCAGCACATTTGATTGGCCCATATGGATTTCAAATCTTAACCCATCAAAATTACCTAGTTATAAAGTTGACCAATATAAACAATGAAATATAAACTTAAAAATTCAAATAGATTAATTGTGGTACATGACTGTGTAGTTCAAATAATTAGTTTTCCAAGCAGTTTTGCAGAGCTTTACAAGATTTTATTGATTAAAATACATGAAAACAGCTGTCACATGGAAAATTAGTAACATCAAACTGTTAAGTTCCAGTAAACAGCAAGTTCTCCTTTCTGTTGATATTAGGATTTCATAGAATTACTTCAATAATGCAACTTCTATTCTATTTTATATTCTTGTTTAGTTACTTAATCCTTATTGCTCTATATAATTATATTTAAATTGATCTTTTATTTACAATCACTTCAAAGTGGCATTTTTTCTTTTATGGCATAATTTGTTAAATTCCTACTCTACGTTATTTGCCTTTTGTTTATTAGAAGTGAAACTCTGCAAGATATAGCTATGAAAACTTACAACTCCGATTTGTGCTGTTTCTCTTCAATCGTTCTACGTTCCCACTAAATCCCACTTTAACTGCAAACCCAAAATGCTCATGCTTTCTGCCTTCACAAAGGATAAGAGAATAGCAAAATCTTAGTCACTTAACTATGACACTAGTAATTTGGTTTATAAGCATCTGATATAGATGCTTGGAAAATAGCAAATCATCATCATACAGACCTACAAAAGTAACACATACCACAGAGCTTTTCCATAAGAATATATGTGTAAAACATATATTCCAGCCAACAACCTTAAAGAGAGGTAGTACTACACTCTAGCCTTTGGTTAGAAACTGTGCAAGACCTATAGCCAACACCAATTGAGGAACCAATATAATTTTCACTCTCCTCTCGCCGTCTTCAAAGCAACAGCAATTCAGCACATGAGAAAAAACAACAGCCGGTGCAAAGTTCTTAGGGTCTGGCCCAGCAGGGGAGGTAGAAGCAAAAAGTCATGTCAACAACAATAACAATGAAAACATTTTAAAAAGCTTTGATGAATAGCCTCGGTACCAAAGGCAAGCCCCGCTGTTCATGCCTCAGCAACTGGACAAAAAGAGCAACCTCATTTACGCACACTAGTTCAATACCAAAGGCAGAAAAGTGAGGAGACAATGTGAGTCTTAGGGGAAGCGTTGCAGTTGACAGCATTATTATTGCATCTATTCCACACTAAAAAATAGTTACCGACAAACAAGGCTTTCCACTTTTTCTTTTTAATATTTCTTTGATTTTCTAAATAATTCATCTTCAGACATAGGCTAACATATGTACATATATGTGTGTGTGTATATATATATATATTTTTCTTTTTCAAATGCTCTGGACAAAAAGCTATTCTCCTAAATTCTAACCTTTTTGTTATCTGAGATGTCTCTGTACTTTACAATGTAAGTATTTAGACATGAGATCTCTCTGGTCTTGCATACTGAAATAAATTACCATATTTTAGTAAAGCCTCAACTTGACTATTTTTGGATATAAAATAGGAGTTCATTTTCCGACACCATGAAAAGCCAACTCTGCTTATACATGTTGAATTCAGGTACAGGGAGAAAAGAGAGCTAACAGCTACGGTTCAGTAAAATTGAAAGTTCATTGCCTATTATCTTTCTAATTTTGGTACTAGAAATGATCTGAATGAATGATAGGCAAATAGCTAAGTCTCTTCTAGCTTAGAGTACAGGACTAAAGACTTTAGAATTAATTATAGAGCATTTCAATTTCTTCTTGGCTATTTGAATATTCTCAAGTCTGAGAGACCATTTTGTATAACACACTAACATTAATTGCCTTTCATTATTTAATCTGGCATAAAACTAAGAAGTGGCATTTGTGCCTAAATTGAATTGTTACAAACTTCACCTTGCCCCACTAGTATTTAAATTTCCCCATTAACCTAAAATTGCAAGATATCTCCAAAATAAGGTATGGTTATATGGTTTTACACGAAACCTATGTATAGCAAGCATGTTATTCTTCTTCTAAAAATTATTTGAAGCCCCTGACACTTTTCTATTTCCAACATAATTGGTTTGTCAAGGCCTTTCACCAGTCTGGCCATCCCCACGCAATCTGTCCCACCTGCCCAGACACACCTTAAGACCTGCTTGCCACACATCCGCCAGCCTGGCTTCCTGACCCTCGTAGCAACAAAGCTTCCTCTAACCTATCAGCCCCGCCAGAAATGAGTCTTCCTTGCCCAACCACCAACTTTTTGCTCTTTATTCTTTAAATGCATACATGTGAATTAAACTTCCTTAAGGATATTTTTTATAAGCAAATGGAAATATGTGTTATTTTAGTCTCTCAAGCCTTACTAAACTGTGGTCCCACTGGGGCTCAGAACGCGACACCCCAAAATAGAACATCTTGGCATAAGCAGAATGGGCCCCTTCTGACCTTCTCCTGCCTTTCTCCCGTGAGTTATATAAAGAATCTCTCTTCCCTTCTGCCCTTCAGATCCTCATGTGATGGCTGTCCTGCCCTACACTTGGAGGAAAGAAGGAAGATGAAAAAGAACTGCACATTAACAGCCTTGTTAAGTAAACCATTACTATTAGATCATACCCTTTCTAATCCCATTTCTACAAGACTGTCCATTATTCATCAAACTGAAGCATACAAATATACACTTTCCCTGGGTCTTTGGGTCATCATTTCTGAAGCCTCCCACGTCACATAAAACTTTGTTTAAATAGATGTATTATTTCCTGTTGTTAATCTGTTTTTGCTATAGTGTGTCAGCCATGAACTTTATAGTGGGTGGGGAAACGATATTATTTTTTCACCTCCAAAGTTCATATCACCGGAGAGCTTGTTAGAAAGGCAGAATCTCAGGCCCTGCCTCAAACCTAAGGACTCAGAATCTGCATTTATAACATGATCACCAGGTTATCCATCTGCACGATAATGTTTGAAAAGCACTATTCTGTATTGCCCAAAACACAAACACACACACACACAACAGCAGTGACAACACAATTAGGAACTAGATGAGGGAAGGAAGCAAGAAGGAAAAAGGCAAATAGCAAACAAATTGCTTTCTTTCTAAATTAGGTATTTAATAGAAAACAGTGGTTTTACCTAAAATCTAGGTTGTTTTCATTTAGGTACACACATATTTAAGTGTATATTCAAACCATATAGAAAGCACTAGATAATATAATAATATGCCGCAAATGCTGTCATTAATTGAGTTGGTCTAACAGGAGTCACTAATGTTTTCTATAATAAATAACTTACTAATGTCATATATTAAGAGAAATTGCAGGTAAATAGTTTCTCCAATTAAATGACACAAGAATGTTCTTTAGGGAACAATTAATTGTGTCAATAAACTTAACCTATTCATCTCAGTGCAAATTCTTAATAGAATTAATTACTGTCTATTCCCCTGTTATATAAATTCAATTATTTAAAAATATGATAGGTAATGTATAACAAATGAGCTTTGTGTGTGATTAACATACTGCTTTTATTTAGAATAAACATAATATTATAAAAATAATATTACAGATTCATAGATACTTAGTCACAGAGAAAGTCGATGCGCACGACCATGACTGTACCTTAAAACAAAGCCCATAACATAAAATATAAAGCTCTTCTGGAGAGCAGATAGAAACAAAGGGGGGTGTGTGTGTGTGTGTGTGTGTGTTTGTGAGAGAGAGAGAGAGAGAGAGAGAGAGAGGAGAGAGAAAGAAATATGTATATTGGGGAGTGGAACCATACCAGTGGATCTAGAGATCTAGATGTTCTCTAAAATCTGAAGGAAGATAAAGTGAAGTAAAGTAATAACTGATTGATTTTATAAAAATAGCACCTTGATCAAAACACTTTCCCTGATATTGCCCAAAACACAAACAACTAAACAACAACATCTAAAAATATTGTTTGTATTTAGTATTATCATAATACTGTAGAAAGAAGAATTTGGATAGATGATCAAAACCACCTACCATAGTGTTCATTCATAAGTTTTACAGTAGCTTCATACTATTTTTCTCCTTCACTCTACTTAAAAGCCTTCAACAGCTCACTCCATATACAATGTTTAAAGAACATTTAAAATCTTTGGCCTGAACCACACACCTCCAACATAACCTTGCACTCTTGCATGCCAATACATTCCAACAAAATTTCACAATTTAGGCAAAGTGAAAATGTCTATGGTTTGGCGACTATGGAGGCGATACACCTAGGCAAAAACTCCTCCCATCCAGAGGCCATTTTCAACCAGCAAAATTTTACCTTAAATATTACCCACTTCATAAAACCTTTCTATTCTGCATAGATCCTTCCTTCTAGTTGGGATCTGCTACGAAGAGCTGGAATGACCTTGGGAGTTTACTTAATTGCTCTGGGTCTTCTTCTCTTCACTGGTAATCTAAAGTGATGAGCCTAGATCTGTAAATTTCTAACTTTTATTAATCATATACACTCTAAAATAATTTTTAAAGCTCATACATACTGACTTATATAAGTTGACATCTACAATGTTTCCTCTTGAGTGTAAATAATTGAAAATTATATCATTTCTAACATATTGTAAACACTGACATTTTAAAATAAAACAGTTACACTGTTCCTAAATGCACCCAAAGGAATCTAAATACTCCAGTGCTTTGTTACTCAATGTCATCTATATAAAAATAAATGATCAAGTTCTTCTTTACTAGTCAGAATTTTTGTGTTGCTTGCTTTCTGTCCCTTGAGTTCATATGTCCAATTATCTCACCCCTTAAAATATTATGCTAAAGATTTATGTTTTTTTATGCTTGAACATCTCATACTGATCAACCTATCATATATTGTAGTAATCAAATATTGAAACTGAAATTAATAGTTTATTTCTTTTAATTTCCGTGCTTTAAGGCTGCAAATTGTCTTCCTAAATTTTCTTACTATAATTATTTTTAGTAAATAACTCAAGAAACCTACTTAAGTATTCTATATTTTTAAACTATTTTAATGGAAAGAAAATTTTTACTAGAAATTGATGTCATACTGAGATGAGCTAGGCTTTTTTCCCAGTTAAGATAGATATAACTGATTTTTATGCACTGAAAATCAATTCATTTTGGAGTTTTCATTGTTATAAATGCAAGCACCAGAAAATCTTATTTACATAAATAATTAGGTAGGAATAAAAATAGTTTTTCTATAGCAGTGTGAGTTCTTCGAACTTGAGTTATATGCTAAGTTCCAGAGTAACTTATCACTAAAGTGATTTTTTACTTCTTTATTCACTGACGACTTTCGTAAGTCTTTCTTCAATTTGACTCAGAGCCAAGAACGGATACCACTTGACCTGAAAATGTAATTTGATTCACATTCATTCACATTCTTAACACATTTTAAAATTTCCTTTTGATAGCACTTACATCCTATGAACAAAGCATCTTAGTAAGATTTCAGAAAAATGAGAAGAATGTTTTTCTTTAGAAAATAGGGAACGGGAAACAGTGAAAAGGGAAGTGAGGAAGGACAGCTAGCTTAAGAGCCTGGGCTTAAACATAGTCAAATTCTCACACAAGTTTACTTCACTATATATGAAAGTGGAGCATATAAACATTAATTTCCATTAAACTACAAATGTTCATGTACTCCCTTGGAAAGTCTCTGTTAATCTTCAGTTTATATGTACTTCAGCCTGAAAACTGCTGCTCTATCGGTTTCAGAAAACTTTTAAAAAATGTTTTTATTCTTGGTTATCAATATCAAGTGTATGTTTCCATTCATACAGTCCTTACATACTTCTTTGCTATGTTTATGGGTTCCTCACCCGTTAGATTTTATGCATCTAGAGCACATTTTTCATAGGTGTTACATCTTACGCAGTGTTTTGTATAATATCTTAAACTTAATGGTTAGTCAATGTGTATATATAAAATTAACAATTCCTAAAATCGTGACTGCATATAGCATTTATCTTTCCAAATTTATGCCATATGATAGTGTATCTAATCAGTCTATACACAAAATTTTATGTAAATCAACATGACGTTGTTATTATGCTTCTCCATATTCATTCCCTAACATGCTGAATGAAAAGAGCACTATGCATAATGAAGTTGTAGCTATACTATATTTATTAGCCCTGTATGTGAATACCAGGAAATTAATCCTCTCTAACTGTGCTGGCAGGCTTTCCCATTCCTATTTTGTCCAATTTTTTCAAAGCAACACCATATCACGGGCAAGTTTTCATCTTCAATATTCAGTTTTCTCTTCTGCTTTTGTGAACACTTAAATACACATTGCCAATTATACACACTCTCTCCATGACTGTCAACCCATGGATGAAACAGTTTTCAGCAGAAACTATTTTTCTTATTGTTTAACAGTGAATCTGAGTAGGCATTTTATCTGGGGACCATGTGTCTAAGAGAGTAGTCATTTCTAACTAAAAATACCAAAGTCAAAGTTACAGCAAATCTACCCTGCAATGTTATCACACACGCCAAACATAATATTGAACTACCAACAAAACGACTGTGTTATGCATGATACACTATAATTAACCTTGTAAATTCGCTGTACATAGAGCTCTAACATACATGTGCCTTGGTGAAAGGAACCACAGTGCTGAAAGTAAATGTGAAATTTGCCAAATGAATTTTTGGAAGCTTAAGTCATTTGACCTTTCCAGTTTAAACAACCTAATATAAGAGTGAGTCATTCTTGGACATGGAACATTACAAATAAACTGCCCAAAATAATAGCCATCATGTTCTAGGATATCCTTACTCTGAATTATTATAGTAAATTTCCCTGAAGTATTAAAATTAATAAAAATAATAATATTCAACCTTCTGAAATCACAGGTGAAGCTATGAATCAATCACCCTCCAGTACCTAAGTATGCACAAATAGAGGGCTCACTAGTTGTTCCTGGATACGTACAAGGTAATTGAGAAATTTTGTCCCACATTCCAGGATTTACATTTATACCATGACTTATATATACATGTTTTCCATAATGTGTTAAACACTGACTTAAATATTCAGTCTCTCGTAACATATAAGTTCTTTACTTCCATTTAATATTTACTCAAGAAACACACAGGAAATGCATGATTCATCCATGAGGTATCAGAGAACTGTAAGTGATCCCTTGGGCCTAGATCTTCAATATCTGAACAAGACTACCTCCCACATCTGAAGTCAATTTTCAGAACCTCCAAGAGAGTAACTGTTATTTGTTTCTCAAATAAATTTTGAAATAATTCACATAAAAAATGATTAAACATTTTGCAGTCATAATATGTTTCCCAACGTGAGAACTTTGGTCTATTTACAGAAAAAAAGCAAAAATAAAAAGTAAACATAGAAATGACATGTTTAAAGTATAAAAATATGAATACACATGCCATTCCGGACAGTTACTGATTATATACCTGACTGAACGCTTGCATATAAAATCGATGGATTCCTGAGGAAGAAGTCTTCACTGATTTTTCTCTTTTGACTATGTTTAACTAAATTTATTGTGTAAGGTGTATGTGTTCTCTGTCTGCCTCAAAATGTCTTCTGATTTCCTACCTATTCATAGCCGCATCACCATCTATATCCCTGCACCTATACTTTATACTTAAAATCTTATACAAAGGAATGCATATGAAGGATTTTAGTGTGATTAAGTCTCAGTAATCATGACTAAGCTTCAAACTTCATGACATTTGCAAAGTAGCTAATTATCTGGTGCTGAATAAGAACTGGTTTTCCACATGACAAAAAAAAAAAAAACAACACTGTCACAGCAAGGTAATTCAGAATTTATAAGGAATTCAGAATGGTATGACATGCCTTGTTTTAAAAGAAACAATCCTGAACCATGTTAGACAGACCATCAAAACCGATTACTGAACCAAGTAAAGTTATTTAATTCTGAAAACCTATCCAATCATGGATCAGTTGAAGTTCTAAATATAATTAAGAATTGAAAATCTCTTAAATTAGAGTGCAGAAATACTGCATGTTATGACAAACTGTATACTGTTTAGTTAAATTTTATTTTGTTTATTTTGGTATTTTAGTTGACATATAATAAACCTTCAGTTCTCTAGATTCCTGGAACTTTTAGGAAAAAAACTTTCTAGATAGCTAATGTTTCCCCATAGTAAGGATTTATTCCTCTTAACGATAAGCCTAACACTTATAAAGTACTTGTTAGGTGCCAGGACCTGTGTTGAACATTTTAAAAACACGATGTCACTTTATTCTCTCAATGGCACTACTAAGGAGATAGATCTCTTGCTATCTCCAATTTGTATGTGAGGAAACTGGGACCCAGAATGGTTACACAGTTTGTCCACAGTCCCATAGGGAATAAGAGGTAGAGCCAAGATAAACCCCAGGACCTCTGATTTATACCACTTATACTGATTAAAGCAACGACGTTTCTAATCTTTGTTTTCCATGGAGGAAGTATAAAATATATTATATAATGATTTGATTCTTTACCAGAGTGGAGTGAATATAATTTAAACATTTATTGATGTCTCAAGGTCACAACTACGAATATTTTTATTTGCTTTATGTACTTTGCAGTCCTGTGAACACTCAGAGTTTACTGAGGCATAGAAGACTGTGGTCCACAGTGGCCCCAGGCAAATGTAACTTGAACACGTGTATGTGTTATCATAGACCCTTGGGTCATTTTCCTATTCTCAGGCTGCCAATTGTGATGTTTAGTATACTCATTCTATGCACTTCTTTACTCCTTTCAAGTTTCAGATTTTCATCTCCTATGAGCTTTGAAACCAAATTACTCAGCATATTAAAACTATGTACCTAAAATAGGGTAGGCTCTGACTGCAGCCTCGGTGTTCCTGAAAGAGTAAAGGACTTCGCTATGAACTTGTGGCACACCGAGGGTATGTATCTGTAAGCCTATGTTCCTCACTTAGCAATTGGACCAAAGACATTTTCTGTAAAATTGTTTGGGGAAAAAATACAACTTTCTTTGAAAATATATTAGTCTACTATGACCAAATTTTATAAACTGGCATCCTCTTAGAGAACACAATAACTATTAAGCTAAGAGAAATGTAGCAATATGCAAGAGGCTGAGATGTATAATACAGTACAGTTGTTAGAAAATGTAAAGGTTCCACAAGGTTTACTTTCATACCTAGTGTAGTTTTAGAAAATTGTTTTGAACACACCCAAAACTTTTGGAGTAAGTAAAGAATATCTTCCGAGGATTCATAGAATATTTTCACTGACTTTTCCAGTCATAGAATCTACTGGATTATGAAGGCATTTTTTTTTTTCTGATCCTTACAGCCATCAAAGCAGCAGCACATAATCGTAGCCATGACTGACCAGTGAATGAATAATAGCAAATAAAATGTGATTACAAATTACTACCTTCAAGTCTTTATATCTTAGCATAGCTATTCCAAGATGGATAATTTCACTTGTAAATAACTTGATAATTTCCAAATAACTTTCACATTTTTACATCCTTAAAGTAATCCATTTCTTTTTAATTGAATTTGATTGCTAAATTTTGCTTTAAATTGGAAAGCTAATCTCACTAATCACAGTCACTGTTTAACCCTTCCCATTTATATTTTTCAGAGTATTTAGAAAGTGTATGTTTTTATTATTATTATTTATTATTATTATTATTATTATTATTATTATTTTGAGACAGAGTCTTGCTCTGTTACCCAGGCTGGAGTGCAGTGATGTGATCTTGGCTCACTGCAACCTCCGCCTCCAGGATTCAAGCAATTTTCCTGCCTCGGCCTCCCAAGTAGCTGGGATTACAGGTGCATGACACTACTCTCAGCTAATTTTTGTATTTTTAGTAGACATAGTGTTTCACCATGATTGCCAGGCTAGTCCTGAACTCCTGACCTCAAGTGATCTGCCTGCCTTGGCCTCCCAAAGTGCTAAGATTACAGGCATGAGCCACTGTGCCTGACCAAAAGGTGTATGCTTTATAAGAGTATTTATACCTTTAATAGAAATTAATGGCTATTTCTAGCCATCTTCCTTCTTCAGAAATTAAAACAGTTACCTTCTTATTACTTTCTTTTTGTAACTTTTTAAAAATAAAATGAAGGTGGAAAAAAAAGATAAACTTATTTGAGGCAAATTTGGTGTTAGCTAAATACAGCAGAATTTGTTTCATCATTTTCTTGTAAATTAACTATTCCAACTCATTTGCCCTGGCAGTCGCAATATTTAAAGATTTAGTCAACCAGCATGATCACTCAGCCAAATCTTTGGATTACGTCTTTATTTTATGAAGCTTAATTTTGAATAGATTTTATGGAAAATTATTTGTGTAGATAGAAGAGATGCTATACATCTCTGAAATAAACTTCAAATGACAGCGTAACAAATGTCCAGGTTTACATCCCCACTGTGTACCTACATTCAAGAAAGTTATCCATCTTTTCTTATTGCTTCATATTTTTTGCTATATATTGCTATAGTATATTTATTAATAAAGAAGCAAAAATATTGATCGATAAAATAATCATCATTATTCACATAAAAGCTGTGTTCAGATTTTGAACTAGGCTTCGAAAGAATTTAAAAAGAAGTGGAAGAAAACGAGAAATAAAAATAAATAAAAAATAAAAAATAAAAAAAATAAAAAGAAGTGGAAAGCACACTGCTCATCTTAGAAACATTACAAATTATAATGATAACAAAGCTTGATTTTTTAACTTAAAAAATTAGTTACTATATTTAGAACCATATTTACTAACCATATTTTAGCACTTTATTATACAGTTTTCTCTCCACTCTTACTCTTAGATATTATTCTAGATCTATATATGAGGAAGCTAAATTTATTCACACATATAAGGTATTATAATACAATGATACAAATAAAATCCAAATGTATAAAGTCAAGCCACACTGTCATTTTACACTAAGAAATCTTAATTCTTTTGTAGGAATTAGGATGGATACCAAGCCATGTACAACAAGCATAATCCCACCAACCCTGCTGGGTAAATCTCAGGTTTACTACTAGACTAGGAATGTACAGAAACTGTCTACCAATAGAGCTGACAATTCCTCTGCAATCATGATCCTCATCTGGAGTTTACAGCATGAGCCTGGCGACTAGCCAATATGAACAATGTTTAAATTTCTTTATGGCAGCTCAATGAGCCTTCAAGCATTCATCTGCTTTACCTACTGTGCTTAATAAAAAGCAAACCAATGCATTTTCTCATTTTCTTTTCATCACTAATAAGAGCAACCATCAACCATATGAAGGATGGAGTCAGCATTTCCTTTCAGCCTCCCTTTCCTGATAGTTCTGCACTGAAGCACTCATAGAACACCACAATGTCACGCGTCATCTTGCACAGATTTTGATTTATTGGGAACGTTAATAAGAGGAGTTTTTTAAAAATGAGAAAAAATAGATTTTAAAGCAGCGTACATCTTGTCATGAAAGCATAACAAGAATAAACAGTGAAAGCCCTTGGTAATTACTTCTGTTCTTAACCATCAATGTTTTTCAAGAGTTGTATTATATAAACGAAAGGGTTGCTTTAAATAAGCTTTTAGATTTTGTAAAGCTTAAAAGACTAAGAAATATTTAACAGCAACTCAAAAGTTTGTAATCTGTAACACCAATAACATTTTCAAAGGAAAACAGTTTCACACATAATCCTTGTATAAAACAACCAGGTCAGACACTTAAGAAATCTGTAACTTTAAGCCACATTCATTCACTTAACGAAGTGCAAAGATTCATCAGTATGTGTTACCACTTCAAGTTTTGGAAGTTATACATATTATATTGATTAATGTATTTTGTGTGCTGCCTCATTCTAAAAGCAATAAAAGAAGTTTAAGAATGTGTGCAGCAGTTCAATACCATCAGAAACTCATTTGATATTTTATTACAGCCTTCATTCTTCTCAATTTTTTAGAAACAAAGAATTTAATGTACATTTATAAGTACACATTTATTAAATATGTATATGTACTAAGTATATAGTGCTAAGTGCATATATGTATATGGACATGGATAACATGCACATATATACACATTTATACATACATATATTTTTATGTATACACACATATATTTTATGTATAATATATATTTATATAATACACATATTGTATTTTGTGTCTATACACATATACACACACAACTGTACATATACATCTATATATTTACATGCATCTATGTGTATATATATATATGTGTGTGTGTATAGGTATATACATACATATATGTATTTATGAGCTTTATAAAAACCCAGTGTCTGTAACAGAAATGCTAGCCAGGTCCAAAACTGATTCCCAATCTGCCACTTGGAGATCTGTCAAGCTAATAATGAAGCACATTGTGCAAGCATACACATTGGGCACATAGCAAGTGTCTTTCTGAGCCCTGGTTCTCCACTAGCCATCATCTCCTATCAATCATGTCCTCAGCAACAGCAGGAGCAATGGAAACAGAAGCAGAAGCAATTAGAGGTGTGGCTCAGTTCCACATGCCTAGAAAATAAAGGCCAGAGATGCCCTGTGAAAAGATTTGCGTGTTAGAGGCTTACCTAATTCTATATTAAAGAAAGAGGTGTTATACTAATTAATATGAAGTTTCTTGCTTTTTATATAACCACCGCCAATCTTTTTTTCTCAACTCTTATAACCAATTTCTCCAACCATCCCCTTGGCAGCAAGAACTTGCAAATTTTCTCAGTATGGTGACTTGCAGAAGCATTTCAGATGAAAATTATTAACATATTATATTATAAAAAGCATCAGGTTTCAGAGTCAGCCATACCTGAATTTACATTCTAGCATTGTGGCACTGCTCAGATTAGTAAATTTTCTTAGACCTGTTCTGATAAAATAATGCTAATAATATTTACCTCATAAGGCTTTTGTTGAGAATCAAATGGTATATTAATCACTGAGTACATACTAGGCAATGAATAAAGAATAATTTAAATGTATGTATGAGTTTTCATATTTGAGAAAGCATTCCCAGAATTCAAGATGGAACGGATTCCAATAAAATACATTTTAGAAGCTGAAGAGTAGATGAAAAAGGGTACGTAAAGAGGACAAATAAAATAGCGGGTTTAGTATTTAAAAGACATGTTGAGAGAGCGTATCTATGTATGTTTGTCAGATACAGGAAGACACGTAGTTTTCTGCTCTTCTATAGGGAATGCAAACAAGATACAATGACCATTACGTGAATCAATATCCAAAAGCAAAACCAAGTGAGTAGTTTAAGGAACACAATGACTCCCACCCTTGGAGTCAGAAGTAAATGTCTGATTGGTCCCAGAGAGAGGACACAGTGGAAAGTATTGAGTAACATCCTGAGAAGCATCCTTACAGTAAACATACTCTGCGCCTCAGGGACTATTTCTGGTAAAGCAGGCTGATGAGCTTCAGGTTCCCTTGACTCTCTATGCCAGGAAGCGTAGGAAACAGTGGTTCCACACAAGTGGTCTGTTCCACTTTCAAATTCCAGTTTTACCATTCAAATTCCAGTTGAACCACTTACTGATTGTGACCTTGGACAATTGCCTGATTTTTCTAAGTCTCCGGTTTTCTATCATGCAAAATGGAGACATGATTCCACCAACTTCATATGTTGTTGGGAGTATTGAATGAAGTGCCAAGCTCAGTTACATGCTAAAGGAAAGAAATGGCTATTTTTAAAAGAAACAGCTGATATCAAAGTGCCACTCTAATTGTCAAAGGACCAGTCCTAGAACTAAAGCATAGAAACTTTTATAGAAACACTATTAACACAATATGTCCTCAAATAGAACCACATCTACCTGTCATTTTTGTATTAGTTTCACGTTACAGAAAAAAAGGGAGTCAAATGTCAGATCTGATTTCATGTCAGCACGTCAGAATATCCTCAAAGGAAACTAACTCTGTAACAGCTGTCTGAATTGTTTGCATACGGAAACACCCTCAATCTCCAAATGCTTTATCTTTGATATCTCTTTTATTACTCCATTCACATTCTCAGTTCTTAGATTATGAAACTCTACCCGCTGAATGTCAGTCACTTTAACCAGCTCTTTGCAAGTAACTTTTTTTTTTCAGTTTTAAAATATCCATCTTCATGTCACTATTCCTGAAATCTTTCTTCTGTTTCCCAGAAAAAAAGCCATCTTAGTTTTGTTTTCCTTGCAGAAGTGTCACTTTCCAATCATCTAAGTAGTTAGTAAGACTTTATATGCCTTCAAAAATTCACTAATTTTAAAGAAAATCCCTGAATGAACGTGTCCTGAAGTACAATCACAAGATGTCAAGTACCAATTCAGGCTCTGCTAATGTGTTATTCGAACCTTTAGCCTTAATATACATATCTGTAAAGGACAGGGATTAAACTAGACCAGAGTTTCTCAACCCTCCCACTACATATTTATATCTTGGTCTGCATAACTCTTTGCTATAAACATTGCCCTGTGCATTGTAAGATATTTAGCAACATGTGTGGCATCTAAACAGGAGGTGCCAGTAAGTAACCCTTTCTTTCAGCTGTGAGAATCAAAAATATTTTTAACCATTGCCAAATGCCTCTTGGAGGCAGTATCACCTGGGTTAGGAACATTGGTGTAGACTCCAGAATTCTATGGGTAATACACTGGAAGGATCTGTATTAACATTTGGTTTCTTAATATTTCCACTAAAATCTAAGTTCCTTGAGGGCAGGAATATTCTTCTGTTTTGTTTAGTGCCACATTTCCAGTTGACATTTGGTATAGCAGACACTCATAAATTGTTGTTGGGGGCAGGGCGTGGAAGTGGAGGCTCACGCCTGTAATCCCAGCACTTTGGGAGGCTGAGGCAGGCAGATTACCTGAGGTCGGGAGTTCGAGACCAGCCTGACCAACATGGAGAAACCTCGTCTCTACTAAAAATACAAAATTATCTGAGCAGGATGGTGCATGCCTGTAATCCCAGCTACTCAGTAGGCTGAGGCAGGAGAATCGCTTGAACCCAGGAGGCTGCGGTGAGCGGAGATCGCGCCACTGCACTTCAGCCTGGGCAACAAGAACACAATTCCGCCTCAAAAAAAAAAAAAACAAACAAAAAAAAGTTGCTGAGAAAAAATGGGCAAATGATGAAATATTAAATAAACTCCATGGAGACTGAAACTTTAACTCTTTGATGACATTTTAGCAGCAGATAATGAGTCTCTAAACAACATTTGTCTTTCATGCTTACCAGACGTTTTTCCTTATGAATAGTATGCTTGCTTCCTTTTAAGATAGATTCAGTTCATATCTCCTTCAGAACCCAAGATACTTTATAGCAAGAATTGTATCCTTCTTCCCCGCAATTCAATACATTAATCAATTCTGTATGCCATAAAATATTTATGCATGATGATAGATTGAAATATTCTATATTCAATGTAGAAGCACGAGATAAACAGTAAATGAATCTAAATCTCTGAAATACAAATTTTCCTCTCCAATAACTATCAGAGAAGCAAAGATGTTCCTTTCCAATTATTTATATATTCAGATTCACTTCTCAGTTTCATAAAACTTTACATGTTCCTGGCGCACAAATAAATTCAGGTATTCCCTCACCTCATAGCATATGCTTTCTCTTTGTTGAAAGTTAGTCTTCATGTCAAAAAAGCTACAGCTGTTTTCAATTGCAGCATTTTCTTTTAACCTTTTGTGGCATTGTAACTGACCATTGAACAGATAATTCAGAAATATTTTACACTCAGGGTCTTTCTACATTTGAAGCCATTCTTGCTTTTTATTTGTTTATTTTTAATAATACAAAAAGTCTGTGGTGGATTGTGTGGAGTTAATGCCCTTCATGATCTCAATGACTTGCCTTTGGAATCCCTGGGGTCTCTTCGCACAGAATGAATCTGCGATTAGATATCCACGTTATGATTGTGTTTCTAAAGGGCAATTAACATGAATTTCAGAGATTTATAGAAATAGTGGCTTTAGAGTTGGGTTTTTTTTTGTTTGTTTTTGTTCTTGTTTGTTTGTTTGTTTGTTTAACGATCCTGGATTCTGTTCCTAGAAAAGGCATCTATAAGCGATTACAGAGTCATCTGCCAACAGGATGTTTTGCCCGCATCCTAGAAGATGAGAAGCTACAACCAAAGAGCATATATGCAGTTTTTCTAGTTATGTGATTATTTCCAAAAGGCTCTCTCTTTAAGAGCACTTTCATCAAATAGTATCAACACTTATACTTCTTTACAATTGCTCTCTATTAAACTTTAGTGCCAGCTGTCAGAGCTGTAATGTAAACCCTTATTAGCTCTCATAAGTTCTACTCTGGAACTAATAAGGGATTGTCAAAACTCTAAACACAGACAGAAGTGAAAGGGGTGGAGAAATCACAGGAAAAAAAGGTGGAAAGTGTTCAATGAATCTATGCTGACAAAGCAATCTTTGTGAAACTATTACCAGTATATTTCACAGAATCTAAGTCCATCAAGAGGGAAAAAAAGATCTAGTTCTCAGGTTATTTTGCATAGGGTTTTATTCCCCTTATGCTGGAAGAAGTTGACTAAAAAAAAAAATGAAACATTAGTTGGAAAAGTTAATGAAATATCAATAATCCTTCTTTGGAATCATTACATGTATTCTGAAAAAAATGGTTACATTGCATCTTAAAAGTTGGAAACACAGAAGCTTTTATAATATCTGAATAGTTAGAATAAAAAAGATAAGTTTGAACTGAATTGAATGTTCTTTACAAAAGCCATACATTATATAACATGTATGTTTTCACAGAAGTTGTTTCACAAAGTGGCACGCAGCAAATCAGAGCTAAGGAAGGTCATTCATATAAAACAGCTTAAATTAAAGAAAAGGAATTTCAAGACTTTCTTTAGGGTCCAACCAGCCTTGACAGTAAATTATGATGGCAGATTCACGAGCTATCTGACAAGATAATATTTATTAAGATGATAGAAGAACTATAATTTTTACTTATTCACAATAACCAATATCCCACCCTTCACAGACAAAAGAAACTTAGATATGTCTTTTGCTTGAACAATTTCAATCACTTTACAGATAAGTTTACATTTAATAGATATTTAGTGAGTTGTCTACAAAGCAATGTTCTGATCTTCCTTTGGAAAGGAAACTGAAAATGACATGATGGAAACAACCGCTTTCAAGTAAAATGAGAGCTACTTTTTTTCTGCAACTGAAATTATTTTCTGATGCCTTAGGTTCTCATAGTGAATACTGCCCTGGGAAGCTTAATCCATATATTACCATAGTCTCTCAAACAAATGAACTACTCAATGGACACATCATTTATGTTTCCCAAAGATTATACATTTGGCATATTGATATTACCTAAATTACCATTTGCACATTTGAAACACTAGACCCATCAAAGCATCTAAAAGCCCAAAGAACTTAGTGTAAGAATAATAATTTAATGAACAGAACTTGATACTATAAAGCAGATACCCCACAATCATTTGATAAGGAATGCCTGTGAGCTAAATTAGAGCTTTAGAAGTATGCTTTAATAATGACCTATAAAATCATCTTTTAGGTTGGATAAAGTAGAGTGAAATGCCTATTTAAAGAGAAAATGTGTTTTAAGATTTTTCCCTCTGGACAGAATTGGTGAGATTATATTACTAAAGTTAACCCAAATAAGGTAAAACAGTTCATATTTTACTAAAACACAGTAAGTCTTATTCAATTGTAATCCTATGTAAGAATGTTACTAACATTTATGGAACTTCATGTGATTTTTAAGGCCTGTTATAGTGGTTCATTGCTGATTATTTAACTCATTCTTATTTATTATGAGGTATTCAAATGCTGAGATATGAATTTGCTGTACTCCCTAAATTTAACCACAGTCATATTTCTCCTAAACATGTTTGCAATTAAATTGTGCCTGAGCGTCCAAAATAATCTGATTTGTAGTATATACAGAACAAAGAATTCACATTTCTATTTTCCTAAACATGTAAATCCATGGTTTAAATTTATATTGTTTTTATATAGACTCAAAAATGAGCTACAATATTTAAGAAGTCACAAACCAAATATATTCCCTTGCTTTCTCTCACTTTTCATATTAAAAAATAAGTTTTTACTTTAACTACCTTTTAGATAGTGCATTGACATAATTTGATCAAAGACTTCCAGTAATAATCACATAATAATTCATGTAAGCACATTTGACATATACTTCATACAACTTATACTGTTTCTCCGCTGCCTTTATACTATTTGGGCGATTCTTAAGTATACATAACAACTACATAAAGCAAAGTAAATACATAAGTTAGCTCTATCCAGAGTCAGGTAAAATGTTTCAACAGATTTTTTTTTCTTTTTCTTAGTTGCTTACTGATTTTTGATTCACATGATTCCTTCAAGGCGAGGTCATTATTTATTGGTATATCCTTTCCAACTATCTAACCTTGTCTTTTATATAAGGAATATAAGGGCACAAACAGTATGAACAAAACCTAGGCTGAACAGTTTTGAAATGTAGCATTTTAACTTTATTTTTGTATTGCTGTTGTTTGCTTATTTCCTACATCATACTTCCTTAAATCAAATCAGTTAAAACCTAAAAGTCTTTCTGAATATACAATATAAAAATGTACATTTGTAAACTCAAGACACTTTTGAAAAATCAATGGGAAAGATCCATACTATAAAAAAAAAACAGAGACTGAGTCCAGTACTAGATGGGAAAAATCAAGTGTCACTGCTGTTTGGAAGAAAAATAAAAGTTAACAATAAGATAATGGAGGGAATGTTACCCATGGTTTAATAGACTAGAGGTTTCATTGAACAACAACAAAAAACGTCTCTTTAGAAAAGCACAATCCTGTTTGGAAGAAGGTGGGCAATCAATGAATAAATAATGAATAAACAAATATATACATTACTCAAAGACACGTTTTCTCTCCTAAAATATGTCTAAGGTCTAAGGTAAGCTGTTGAATGGGTGATTTTGTCATATCTAAACGTTTTAAAATGTATTGAAACAAGGAAACAAGGAAGGTAACACATTCTCAGGGATTCTGATGACTGAAAATAATGACGTTCAAATACCTTAAGTCCAGTGCTGTATATTTTGCAATAGACTAAGCAATACATCGACTGGCCATTTTGAAGTCCATCCCTTTTGTGGATAAAGAAGCTAAGGCTCAAGATATTTAGCCACAAAATTAATAAGCTGCATTCCTGGGACTCTTAAGCCCAAGCCCTCAAACACTTTGTTAGTGACAAGAGCCTTTGGCTAAATAGAACAATTAAATGCAAACTGAAATTTGAGGACAAGTGCAGGGAAGTTTTTTGCATTATGCTAATGTACATAAATTGATGAGAAGACATAGAATCTTGTATAAATCAGGCTTGATAGCTATTATAAAGCTATAATGCATCTGTTCAACTTGTTAAAGTTATTTATCTTATTACTTAACAGTGCCATATTTTATATTTAAATAAATTCATTGGTTGGAAAAATCATGGATGTATAACTGTTAAAGGCAAAGAGGAAACAGCTGTCATTTTAACCTCAGGGAAAGGAAATTTTTCATAACTGAAGGTAAGGAACTCGATAATTATAGAGTAGTCTTTACAAGGTGAACCATGATTTAAGCACTAGATCAGTAAATTTAAGGGACAAAAAGGCCAAATATATTTCAGCATCTACAAAAATTGTTTAGACTGTTGCTTTATTACAGATATTAATCTAGAAACAATTGATTATTTTAAGGCAGAAAAAATAATATTCATCATAAACTCATAAAAGAAAAAAGTATCATCTTTGGTACCATAAAAATGAGACGGGCGGATCACGAGGTCAGGAGATCGAGACCATCCTGGCTAACACGGTGAAACCCCGTCTCTACTAAAAAATACAAAAAACTAGCCGGGTGAAGTGGCGGGCGCCTGTAGTCCCAGCTACTGGGGAGGCTGAGGCAGGAGAATGGCGTGAACCTGGGAGGCGGAGCTTGCAGTGAGCTGAGATCCGGCCACTGCACTCCAGTCCGGGCGACAGAGTGAGACTCCGCCTCAAAAAAAAAAAAAAAAGAAAGAAAAAAATATTTGTTATTCCTTTACTTCATCATCTATTCGTTATTTTAACAAGAAGTCAGATGAATCTATTATTGCCTGACTGTAACTGTATGTGACCTAATAATCAAATATGTTTATTTCAAATTAGATAAAATTAACATCTTTATTTGCAACGCATTCTGAAAGGCCTAGTGGAATCAAAGATAAATAACGTAAAGTCTATTCTCTGCAGGACCTCTATTCTAAGAATGGATAGTTGGCATAGAAATCTCCCGGTAATTACGCATCCTATAAGTATCTAATTGAGAACCAACTCAATTAGATTCTGTTACGTTCTAAGCAAGGTGTTTCTAAGAAAAGACATTCATGAGGTCTGCCCTTAAGGAACTTCCAGACAAAAAACAACGAGAAAGGAATGCTTCTGAATTCATTCACACTCATGAACACCTTGTAGGTCCAGAGGGTGCCTTCTGATTGTGCACACAGACTTAGTAGGTGCGAAGAATATACTAAGGTTTTCAATTTTCTCTAGCGCCTCTGTCAGAGCAAGCAGAGTCTTAAAATCATTCTGTTATTGAAACTTTGGCAGCTGTTTTAAGAGTTTCTGAATTAACAGAGAAATGAGTGGAGAGTAAGAACTGGTATCCTAAGTCATAAGTAAAACAAATATAATTCTGGATAGTCATCAAAAAGTCTAGGCGTCTTCATACATCACATCAAATACACGTTTCTATTTAGCTGCTAATGTAAAAGAAGAAGGGATAACGTTAGCATTCCACAATGAATGCACAGAGATAAAGCACAGAGCAACAAATTCTTCAGTGACATTAATAAGGTATTTGGTACACTAAGTCTAAACAAAGTTTGTATGAGAAGGAATATTTATAGTAACCTTCTGCTATCTGACTCAAATGTAATTAACTGACTATATAAAAAGCCATTAGCATTCTCATCTCTCCTCTCCAAACTAAACCAAAACAGATAACATAATTCATTAGCCAGGATTAAAAAGAGAGAAAAAAAAAGATCATGACGTTTCCTTGGTATTAATACAAAATTTTCCCACACTTCCAATCTTAAAAAGAGAAAATCAGTAAGAAGAGTTATGCTGGGATGTAAAAAATATGAAATGTCCAGATGAAATAATCAAGTAAAATATTACCAACGCTAGAAAGCAAATGCCAGATGATTCAATTTTAGTATGTCATTTTATAATTTTAATTTTTCAGTGTTGCCCTTTTAAAAGGAGGTTTATGAACATCCTCCCCAAAAAACAACCCAACCTGGCATTTGACCATGCTGTCAAAATCCAGCAAGTCTTCCCAGATCCCAGAAACATGGTCCAAGTAAGTTTTAAGTTACATACCAGGTAAATTAAATAAAATATATTACACCATCCTTCTCTTTCATCAAATATGAGAGATAACGTGTTTAAACAAAAGTCATATTTTCAAATAATATATTAGATGAATTTCTAGTAAACAGTATAACACATAATTTCTTACCTTCCTAATTTTTATACTACCCCTTATCTGTTTAAACTTGCATAGTTTTTTCTACATGCATTTCTATTTTACCAAACTTAGTGTAATAAGTACTCTCTACCTTCCTGCTGCTTTTTCCAGTTTGTTTGGAATGATTCTTGAATGATTCTTTAGCCACCAACGTTTCTTTCTACCCTCCTTTACTTTCTCTCTCTAAACAGCCATTGAAAGAGAAAAATTCACCATTTATTATTCTTAGCTTTCTTTCTTCCTATCCTCCCTAGTCAAAAAAAAAGGAGGAGGAGGAGGAGGAAAATCTGGCAACACAAAGCATCTTAATGCAGAAAAATCTTCATTTCTCATCACTCATCTCCTCCTATACCAATATTTCCTTCCCTATCAACAATAATAGCTTATTTTCTAGACGTTTAGAAATTAGTGTTAACTTAGTTCTGTTTCATAAATTAGTTTAAAAAAATCTATGTTCTTTCAGAGGTAGAGATAAAAACATTTTAGAACACACACACACACACACACACACACACACTCACACGTTTTTGGACCGTGAACTAAACTAAGCAATGACAGTGTTCATTATTCTGTTTCTAGTGTTCAATACAGTATTGGACACCTATTAAGGGCTCAAGAATTGTTGACTGTTTAAAGAAATGGTTCAAGGATACTTTTGACTACTTTTTCTTGTTTCAGGAAAACTGAACTGTTTTGAAAGTAAACATTATATACCAGAGCTTTTGTTTATACTTCTGAAATTGATAAATATGCTTTTTAAATATGAAACATTTTAATGAATATGTTTTTTCCTATCAAATGGAGATTGACACATTTTCATCTTTCAGTTCAATGAACTCTAACTGTGCCTATTATTTGTCTAGAGTGGAATATAAAATCTATAATATTTTATGACTAAAGTCAGAAAATGACCCAGTAATGAAGTTTAGATCCTTTTTAAGGTATCCCTGTGACACAAACTCAGAAGATAGTACTCTAATAGGATGCCTATGCATCTTGAAATTTTGATATAATGGTTCCATAAACAAATTAGAAATCTCACCTTCTGGAATGTGTAAGCTGTGTAAGGTAGCTAGCCCTTTCTTGCTACTCCAAATGTTTCCATGCAAAATAACAATAAAAGAGTTCAAAACTCTCAATGCAAAGGTTTCCCATTATAAATTAACATTTCCTACTATTTATCGTAAAATATTCAATCTTAATCTCCTCTTATCCTTCACTGTTAAGGCACATTGTATCATTGGCTGAAGACTTACTGGTCCGTCTCACATTAAAATCATTCATTTATGTGTCTGTCTTTCATGCTAGATAGTGAGCTCCCAGAAGGTAGATATGATTATTTATATTTCCCCTGTGTCTGGCACATTATTACTTTGTACTCATAGATGGTCAGAAATACTTATACAATTAATTTTGCATGTCTAAGATGCTTGACAAATCATATATCCAGTTTTATCAGATGCCACCCGAGCTAAGCTTAGTCTTCCTAAAATATGGTCTTTTGGCTAGTAATTCTACTTTCTTAAAAATCTAGAAATAATAAAGTTGGAAATAAACCAGTACAGATAACGGTTATATTTCTAGATCTTTAGCTACTTTGTGTTCACTTTTTGTGGCCATTCTCATCCTTCAAAATACAGTGCTCTAATTAAAGTGGAATGTGTGTCCTTTGCTTCCTAGTGTCAGTTACTCTTCACCGAATCACAGGGAAGCAGCATGGGTTGATGTGAAGACTCCAGCCTTTGGAGTCAGACTGCCTGGTTTCAGATCTCAATTCCAGTACTAACTTACTGAGGGAAATAAGGCCAGCTATTGAACCTATTAAAGCTTTATTTTCCATGATTTTAAAATAGAAAGAGTAATAGTATGTACTTGATAGGTTATTTTGAGGAATAAATGAGATAGCTCATGAACATTACTTAGCAAATCAGCACAGTGTTTGGCATCTAGTAAGTGACTAATTAATGAATGTTAACAAAAAATCTTTGAGTTCTTACTACAGTACTTACAATGAAGTAGGTGTGCATTGAATACATCTTAAATGGGCAACTTTTTAATTCCTTCTGGAGTAAGCTTTCATGATTTTATTTAAAATAGATCTCACAAATACCACATAACATAAACAAATACCTCACTGATAAAATTCAATTCAAAGTGGAATATAAAGGCTATTGCAACTTTTCTTCACTCATGTGTACAAGCAAATAGTAGATAGTATGTTGTTTTAATTGTATAACTTTCAAAACCATTTTTGGAAGAGTATTCTGATGGTGTTTTCCAAGGATCTAAAAAGCATGGAGAAGTATGAAGCCAGAATGAACCATTTACTCTCATTTAAAATGTCTTCTTTTTTGTAAACCATGTCTATAGTCAAAAGCAAAATATTATGTTCTGTTCAGATTTAAAGAGAACAATTTATATACAAAGTAGGCTGATTTATTCCACATGCACTTGAGAAAAGTGACTGATTATAAGACCAGGAGTAGAACACCAGACTTGACAGAGTGTAACAGTAAGCAAAGGCATTAAAATGGACAAAATTTCAAGGACAATATACTTAACTTCTCCTATGTATTTATTCATTTAAATTTTGAGTAACAATTTTAGTGTGTTCTTCAGCATAAAACCTTGCCTAATGCTAAGTAAATTTTGGGATTAAGTGAAATTATATGATATAGCATAGCTGATATACATAATTTTATATAAAATGATCTTTTAATTGATTCCACTTAAAATATAAAGTGATTTTAATAAATACTAACTTGATTAAAGAGTTCTTGTTCTGTGATGTTATATTAATATCAATATGCATTTAAGCCTAAAGGATGATACAAATAATCTTTTGAGCACTAAAATGAGCCAAATCATGGTGCAAAAGACACTTAAAAATCATGCCTGTATACATTAAACCCTGAGGCATCAGCTCTGGATTTTTAAATCAAATAATCTTCTAAAAGCACTAATCTCTTATAAGTAAACATGTATTTGACACCCAGATGTCAGTGAAGAAAAGACTGTACTTTATAGCAATGAAGTAAATATTGCTATGAGCTAGATAAGCACCAGCATAAATAACCATCACAGTATCTAATTCTGTTAGAATCAGGTTAGCTGAGTGCTAAAGATTTCTCAACTTTCTACATAAAAGAGATAGAAAGTTTTTCTTTCAAGTGGTCTAGAATAGGATTACCTTAGTTATTAAACAGCAGAACAACTTAAATATAGCATATATAACACCTCATGTAGGGTGCAGGCCAGCACTGCATAATCAAATACATTAATATTTCTACAGCAAAGCATGAATTACCACATCAAATGGAATTAATTTTAGTCCATAAATAAACTATGGTCCGTTTGAGGCATGTTTTCCTGCCAAATGAGTTGCGACTGAGTGCATTTTATTTAATGACACTATGATAAACTCACAGGTGAGAGATATCACTCAAAGAAAAATAGAGAAGGCTCTTACCTTGGCACAAAAAACCTCTTTCTTCATAGCCAGCATTGCAGGAACACTTGCCAATGGGTACAAGCCATTCACCTTCTGTACTGCAGTACATCCTTGGAGGATCTTCCTCCTTAGAATTGTTGACACAAGACCCTCTAACCTCCACCAGGGACTGGGAGTCCATGGGTACCGTGTCTGGAAACATAGCCAGATTCTTCACTGTAAATGGGCACTTTTTGAAGTATACTCTCACAGACACCAAGGCAACACAAGCACCAACATCTTGAAATGCCAAATAAAATCCCTTCTTGTTGACAGGACCTACTTCTCTAATCTCAGTGTTGAGCTTAAGAATACGGTCCCCAAGATCCATCTGAGTGAAACTTTCATCAGCTGCAATGGTGTCAATCTTTGTAAACTGATGCTCTCGAAATTTCACCCCATGATCATCATCAGACTCCATGTAGTACAGGTTGAATGTCTCTTTGCAAGTCCCTAAAACCAATGGAATGCTATTGCAGTCTCGTAGAGTGAACTTGAGCTCCACATAAATCTTCTGAGCTGAGTTCCTGGGGACCCAGTTTGTTCTCAGCCAATTGTTTTGACTATGATCCATGACATTGCACACCTGGTAAGTCCTGATAGGTGTATAATGTTCATCCACACCGCTGATCTCTTCCCACTGAAGAATCAAAGAGAAACAGAGAGTGAGGCACAATTAATGATAATAATAAATATAAGATAAGGGTGTCAGAGCATCACTATATAATAAGTCATCATTTACTCATTAAAAAAAATTCTTGTTTTTGGTTTTTTATTTGTAAGGTTCTCTGAGTTAATGGACACAAAGTAATTTATAATTTGAATGAACACATTTCAATTGCATTGAGGTTTGTTGAATATTCAGGAAAAAGTCACTTAGCAGTTAATAGAGCCTAATCAAACATTCCAGGATCAAAAGCTCAAATCAGTTGTCTCCCATGACACTATGATATGATTTTCTCATATGTTTTTGGGTGTTTTTCTTTGTTTAAAAAAGAAAAAGATAATAATACTGTCTAAAATTCATGCTTATTAATCTTTTCCCATTTGTGTCCGGTTTTTGGTAAAATTGATATAAGGTAAAATAAAGTGAATATAAATTATGTTTTTACTATATATCATCATGCATGACTTTTTCAATGTACTATCATTTCAATGGACATGTATTGGGGAACTATGAAAGAAAATTTGAAGTAAAAATATAAATGTTCCTCACCCCCTGGCCTCTGCCAAATATAAAATCAAGTTATATGTGACAAACAGAAGACATGGCAAACATTTGATTCTTAAAGCCTTTTACACCCACATGGGACTTTTTCTTAGTCAAGAAATAGATAGATATCTGGGGTTTTGTTGTTATAGTAGTTAAGGTTATCTTAGTGCAACTTTTCTCACTGTAAAAAGTCTGCAAAAGCATTAAGACTTTTGAGAACAGTGAAGCACTACTTTCTGTGATCCTCAGGACAAATTTTGAGAAGCTTTTAACTTAGCATTGTAAGAGTGTGTTACTTCTGATTCTAAAACTATTAGACCAGTTGTTTCTGTTATCTCTGTGTCCATACTTTCTTCTTATCATGCCCCATTTTGCTTACTTCTTGCAGGAAACTACATCTTTTGCCATGCCATTCTTGAATGTAAAGTTTTCTAGGGATCTCTATTACCTATGCAAAAACTTTTGAACTCTTGAGTTTCACATCTGTGTTCCTCTTACAACTGGTCCTAAACCACATGTTAATTTTTCTAACTGTTTGAATCAAGATAAATAATATTTCCACATACTATATTATTTTCAATGTAAACACTTTTATTGTTTATGAAAGATGTGGTGGATATTCTGTCCTTTATTCTTTCTTGTGGAACTTGTGGAATATACCTTTCCTTCATTCCTTCCCTTTCTTCCTTCCTTCCTTCCTTCCTTCCTTCCTTCCTTCCTTCCTTCCTTCCTTCCTTCCTTCCTTCCTTCCTTCCTCCCTCTCTCCCTCCTTTCTCTCTCTCTCTCTCTCTCTCTTTCTTTCTTTCTCTATTTCTCTCCTTCTTTTTTTCTTTCTTTCCTTCTTTCTTTCTGTTTTGATATGGAGTCTTGCTCCTGTCACCTAGGCTAGAGTGCAATGGCACAATCTCAGCTCACTGCAATCTCTGCCTCCCGGGTTAAAGGGATTCTCCTCCCTCAGCCTCCTGAGTAACTGGGATTACAGGCCACTGCCACCACACCCAGCTAATTTTGGTACTTTCAGTAGTGACTGGGTTTCACCATGTTGGCCAGGCTGGTCTCGAACTCCTGGCCTTGTGATCCACCTGCCCTGGTCTTCCAAAGTGCTGAGATTATAGGCATGAGCCACTGCGCCCACCTGGAATATACCTTTCTAACGGTAAAACCCCATGGAACTGTGCATTCTTCTGCCTTATGCCTTCCATAGCCCTGACAATCTTAAGAAAATTTCTGTATTATATAACCTTTATTGAATCCCCTATTCATTTGTAAATTTAATTCATGATACATGCTAAAGTTAGTCTAATTTTGTTTCACAGGCATTTGCTAAATTTTAGGCAAGTCTCTTCATATTCACTATAGTATGGAGCACAAAAACTTCACCTTTTGGTATATGCACAAATATTATTATTATTATTATTATTATTATTTTAACTTAACTTGTCATAATTTGTTATTGATATACAAAGACAACAAACTTTTAAAACATTACATTTACTAAGATTCTGGCAATAAGACACAGTATACCAGGCTTGCCACTCAACTTGTTATTGTAAGTCTCAGCTTCAATATGAAGCCTTTTTTTTTTTTTAAATCAAAACCTTGCTTTCTACATGCTAAATATCTTGGCAAGTAGGCCATTAAACACAGTAATAAACTTAAGACAGCAAGACTGAGGAGTTAACAAAAGCTAAACATTGCAGTCTAAACAAAATTCATACAAAAAATAAACTATCACTAGTTACATAAAATTTTCCTGACTGGTTAAAACTTAGCGTAAAACATGCATTTGAGAATCTTTAGCTATCAAGTTCAAAAAGTACCAGTGTCTATTTAAAATAATTCCTCTCCCAAGCCAAAGTGTAATCAAAATTAATTCAAATGACATAACACATTCTAATACTAAAAAATATTCATTATTACTGAAGTGGAGGTAAATCCCAGAGCTTTTGGGGCTTTCTCATGCTGCAAATGGCTGTTTCTCTGGTTCACTCAAAGCAGCATATGAAAGCATCCAAGGATGATACTAAGCTCAGTAAAGGGCAAGACTGCTGGTAGCCAGCTCTGACCTCCCCGTGAAGCATGGCTACTGTGTCCATAATATAGGATGTGTGAGGATCAAAGGCACACTATTCTGCTAGCTAAAGAGATAGCAAACTACCGCCTCTCCACCCCCCGCAATCCTAAAAGTTCCTTCCCCAGGTAAATAAAAGTATATGAGGGGAAAAAATTAAAATACACTTATCTACAGAGTAAGGATTTTGAAATATTAATGTAATCCCTCCTTCAAAAATATTAACTAGAATCATCTGGTCATTTCGGATTACACCTTAAAGATGTATCCAGATTCAATTTCTGTTGGTTTATCCTTAGACACTTCTAGTCAAAAGTATTAATTTTATTCCCAAATATCTTAACCACTAGTATGACGGCAGTGTATTATCTCCCAGAGTTATCAAGCACTGGAGGAAAAAAAAATAGATGTTCCAGCAGCGATAACATTTATGGCCCTTTCACACAGTGGCATCTGAGTGGCTACTGAATAGTCCAGGAATAATTCTAAAAACAAGAAAATTCATGCACTTTAGTAAATATGTTGTAGTTTTCACAGTTGAAATTTCCTCAGACATTGCACTTTCTTTATAAGGGAATCCTGATTTTTCTTAGTGCTATGGTGAGTCAGGACATGAACTACCAGCCTTCTTTTTCTTCTTCTTACTGTGTTTCTTATGCTTCTTTTTCTTTTTTGTTTTTTCTGTTGCTTTTTCTCGTTCTTCACTGCTTTTCTTCTTTTTTGCTTGCACCTCCTCAATATACTCTGATTGTGACAAGGACTCAGATGATAAAGGTTTATCTTCAAATTACATCTTTCTCTTTTTGCTGAGTCCTTTAATATCTTTTCCTTTCTCAGTTCCATCTTTTGACTTCTTTTTCTTTTTTAAACTATCCTTACTTCTGATTCAGTTTCTGACATGGAGCTTTCAGAAGATTTATGTGTACAGTTCTTCTTTTTCTTACTCCATTTTCCTTGTTTCTTATCCTCATCTTCAGAATCAGAAGAACTGCTGGAAGAATCAGAGCTTGATGAAGAAGATGAATGCCTATCAGATTTCTTCTTTTCTTTTTTCTTTCTCTGTCTTCTTTTAGATGAGCTCTCACTTCCACTTAATAATTTCTCCCTGTGTTTTTCCAGTTCTTTCTTCCAGTTCTCATTCATTTTTTCTCCAAATTCAGCCAAAGCCTTGGAGCCTTTCTTTTTTCTTTTCTAGTTGCTGTTTCACTTCTCCCCAGGTAGGCCTTGTTCGATTCAGATAATCCTGGATTGTTGGCCCTGAAGATTGGACTGGACCCCTTGATCTCGCCATTGCTATTGGGTTCATATAGGCCACCCCATTGTCCCGCTTCCCCATGGTGCTGGATTGAGCGCACAGTCGCAAGCCGAGGGAAACTGGGATGGTGAGAAGGCCGAAGCGGGCCCACCGCAGCTTATGTTTCTTATAATATTTGTAAGAGTTATTAATGGGAATAAAACAAAACGTTTTACTTAGAGAAAATATTTAAATATTATAGCTAAATATATGAATAAAATCCTTGTGAAGCCCATTATAAATGTGTTCCTACATTTTTCTCCAATAAAGGAATTAATTATTTTCTTCAGGAACAATAGATATTAAACATTTTTAACTAAATCAACAGCATTTAAAATGCATTAACACTTTTTTCTATTTCTATTGACACTTTGTTATGATTTCCTTGTATGTTTTTTGCTTTGTTTGTTTAAAAAAAGAATAAAAAAAGTTACTGCCTAAAATTTATCTGTATGAATATTTTCCCAATGTGGGCCACGTGCAGGTTTGTTACATGGGTCCATCGCATGAGGTCCAGTTTTGAGTACGACTGATCCCCTCACCCAGGTTGTGAGCATAGTACCCAATGGTTACTTTGTCAACTCTTGGTGCCTCCCTCCCTTTCTCTTTGAGCAGTCCCTAGTTTTTATTGTTGTCATCTTTAAAAACACAGAAATTTTAATTCACACCTTCTAATCACAAAATAAAATAAAATATTCATTTATTACATTGTTGGTAATTACAAGCAAAGAAACATGCCATTTTATTTGGCCTTCAAGCCTCATTAGGGGAAGTTTTTTTATATTAAATTCTTAACTTATAAAAAACAATTTGTAAACTTTACTGGTGTGACAATCAGTTTAAAAACTTCTTCTTAGCTCACCTATTAACTTGCAAAGGAAACAAGTAAACAGCATTACTTATTTTAAAAGCCTTGATCACTCAGGATCTCAAATACAAGATAGGGGCTCATTTTCTGGAGGCAAAATTGACCTAGTTTCGTTGTCACATCCCAGATTTAACAAAGAAACAAGTTGAGACTATTTTAGAAGATCTCTGAAGTAATACACAAGATACATTCTAATCGCAGTTTATGGAAAGAAAATATTCACATTGTATTTGTAATAATTGCCAATATATCATTTTCTTGTATCCACTCTAGTTATATGTTATATACTGAGTTATTAAGAAGATAAGAGCATATGAGAGTTTCAGTTCTTAGGGTTTTACATTGAGGTGCCTATAATAATACAATCATATTCAAAGCAAAATGAATGTATATGTTTAATATAAAAAAGGAGTCAACAGACTTGGAGCTCCAAAAATCTCTGGTGTTAAAAGTTAGTGTTTTATAGAGTCTTCTCAAGTATCATTACCTTGGTTCCACAACGGCATTTTAAAGTACAGATGTAGCAAAAACTCTAGAGAATAAATGCTTTCCATAACCATCTTATAGAAAGTTTGATCATGACAGTATTAATTGAATGTAAACCAATTGACTTTAAATTTCTTAAGTCACGAGCTCCTTTTAGTACTAAATGAGATTGTTACTTTGATGAATCATTTGCAAATGTATTCTGCAATGAACAGCATTTTACTCGACATCAAACAGTACATATTATATAGAGATTTTCCTAATTTGATGTAAAATATGATTTTAATTATGGAGATCACAGTGTAGTTTAACATTTGGCAAGATACCACAAGTCCTTGAAAGCAAAGGTATACATTGCAAGAGGATAATGCAAACAGCACCAGCATCCTTTGCACATAAAAGGTTGCAAGGAGCAATTATCACTTCATTAATTTGTAATGAAGGCCAAATTGCTTGTAAGGGATGGTGATGTGCCATCTCAGACCACTTGTGAAAACAACAAGTCTCTAACTCTAGCATTTGCTGAGGACTAAAGACAGTAGAAATAAAATCCTTAAATGAATATTTTCTCATAGCAGCAGCAACAAGAAAAAATCATGAATTAAAGCTGCTGTTATAATGCTCATGCTTTGTAAATGTAAAGAATGCCCAAGCTTCATTCATTTTGCTACTGTAAGAACTAATGTATAATATTCATTATACATTATCATTATATATTATCAGAAATTCTACCCTGCTATAGTAATTGTCTCAAGGCAGAGATGAAAAAAGAAAAAGGGAGACATAGCATTGGTAACAGAGAATTTGGTGGCGAAAAGCATCTTTCTCTTCATTTTTTTAATGCTTACAAGAAATTTCTGTGGTTGGTATCCACTAGTAACAGCTTCAGCAAAAGAGGATACAAACTAAACAGGAGCTCAAAATAGTTTGTCAAGCTCTAACTCATTAAAATAAAAAATTCTGATATTTAGCCTAGCTTCCAGATTTTCACTCTAAGCTTTAATTATCAGATCACATAGACCAAGACTGGGTTCCTTGTACTTTCATCTTTTTCCAGATCATTTCAACTATAACAAATCCATGCATCCAAACTTTCTCCCCCGGAGAGTCCATTCTGAAACTAATCACACCAAACCTCTCCATCGTCAAAGGTAGTATAAGATACTAAGGAGGCTCTTAGTTTATATTTTCTAGATAGAACAGTTCCTTGTCACTGAATCAAACATATATTTCTGAGGGAAACACATATTTTAATAATTAACTGGCATTTAACATAATAACTATTATGCTAGTATATCATTATGGTAATTAATAATTTATATTTATTGTTGCTATTAATTACTTTCATGGAAAACATTTTTAGCTATTTGCTAACAAGGGATAGTAAGGTGAGGAGGAAGTTTACATTTCCTTTAAGAGAAGCAGAAGCTGCAATAAATTTAGTGCACAGGCTAATATAATTTGGAAAATATTAAGAGTGCGACAGAGTCATGATTTACCTTTTAAGACTTAAAACCAGTTTCTAAGAAATTTGTGGATGACGATAAAAGAAAAATGACATCAGCAATATTGTTACATTTACAATATTACTTTTGCATTTCAGTGGTTTATAAGAAACACCTATTTCTGTGCTTTACAAAATGCTAATGATGATTAATCTTGCACTCAGTAATTTTAAGTGATATTAAGTTGGTTCATGTTATTCCTTTCTCCACTCATGTTTTTTATTCTTATGCTTATTTCCCCTTGTATACTCATAGCCATTTCAAAATCCAGTCTTCAACCTCAAAGTATTTGGGCATTTACCACGCAGCAGCATTTTAAGCATGCATGCAGAATCTCTTACAGCAAGACTGTCACTGTCAGCATAAGGCACAGATATATCTATAAAAATCATTATATTTCCATTTATTCATAAGTAGTTTTCCTTAACCCATTCCGGTCTCAAAAGTACACACACACACACACACACATTTACACATAGATATATATTTCCAAAAGCATATTATAAAAAGATCAGAGTAATATCAAATAGTTGAGACAAATGAGGAATAGAATTATTTTTTGTTTGTTTGGGGGGTGTGTATGTGTGTGTGTGTGTGGTGTGTCAAATCAGAGAATTATGTTTGTGGCCAAGGAGTCAGGAAGACAGAAGACGGAGATTTGATGTTGGAAAATCCCTATGATTAACATGATGTGGGACAGGATCCAGAGACAAATACGACCGAAAAGGGCATGCGTGGGAAGATGTGGACAGTTATCTTAATAATAATGGCTACTATTCAGTTCCTTTAACCACCTTTAGCCCCTAAGTTTCCAGCAGAAATTTGGTAATGGTATTATAATTGCCTCATGGAATACAGAGAAGCCAACATCACAGTTTGGCAAAGTATACTGAAAAGATCTGGGGAACAAAGACAAATGTAAAAGAATCAGAAATTATCATGAGAAAAGCCAACAAAGTATTTTAGAGAGTGAGAAGAACTAGCAACACAATCATGTGACATCCCTGCTTAGAATTCTCACCAACATTGGGCATGCCTCAGTACTTTCTGTGGTTTTAACAGGATACAGGTTATTAAAGGCACAATGTCTCCAGAAAGTTGGAGTATGTTGTCCCCTCTGTCTCCACTTTACCCAGCAACCTCACAGTTGGGCTCATAGATGTCTGTGTTTTTCTTCTCTGTCCTCTAGTTCCTTAACACCGTTAGACTGAGACAAGACCTGAAGTAGCCTCAGCTCCACTCTTGCAGGAGCTTTAAGTTTTTAAAAATATTTTTATTTTATTTTATTTATTTATTTGTTGAAAGGGAGTCTCGCTCTGTCGCCCAGGCTGGAGTGCAGTGGCCGGATCTCGGCTCACTGCAAGCTCCGCCTCCCGGGCTCCCGCCATTCTCCTGCCTCAGCCTCCGGAGTAGCTGGGACTACAGGCGCCGCCACCTCGCCCGGCTAATTTTTCGTATTTTTAATAGAGACGGGGTTTCACCGTGTTTGCCACGATGGTCTCGATCTCCTGACCTCGTGATCCGCCCGCCTCGGCCTCCCAAAGTGCAGGGATTACAGACGTGAGCCACCGCGCCCGGCCGGAGATTTATTTTCCTCCCAGCTGGGATTCAGGGTTACGGTACTGAGATCTCAGGTCTGTTGCAATGATGCTGCACCTTTGGACAAATGTCCCATATCTCTAAGTTTGTTTAATTCCTTTACGTAATTGTTTTTTGTTTTTTGTTTTTGTTTTTTTAATTCCGGCTAAGCAGGGAAACCGGAGGCTTTTTAAAAATACTGCTTCCCAGATCCAAAAAAAAAAAAAAAAAAGAGCAGCCTAGGTGATTCTAACATTCTAACCCCAAACATTGAGAACTAATGCTGTGTATATCCCTTGGCCAACTGGACTTTTGACTTCTCCCTCTACCTGAACTGAACTGATAACGATGCTCCAACATCAGCTTCCATGAAACTGCATCTAAAGTGTCTTCCTTCCCCTGTCTCTGTAGCATGGTCTTATGTTCAGCCCTTATCCCATCTGGTTTTTCACTCCAGATTCACCAAGGCCTAGACATGCCTTACACAGAAGCTCACCTGAATAACCTCATCTTCTACCTCCTACAAGGAACGGTAAGATATTATTATAACAAACCAAGTAAATCCTCACAGTGTTGTATTTCACATCTGGTGGTAGTACACCTGACAAAACACGTGTATTACAAAAACATGCAAACAGTGTGTGGGGAAATTACTTTCAATCACATATTCCTAATGGTATGAATGAAGACGATTTGAGACATGCTACTATTTTTATAGTTTGCTGTAGTTTGATAGCATTCCACCGTGATTTCTATGGTGATTTGTGATTTTTGAAAACGCCCTTATAATTGCAGTTTTATTCAACTTTACATGGACATATTAAATATTTATATGTGCAAAGCTTAAATTAGAAACTATAGCTAAAAGATAAATAAAATGCAATTTTTCATATATATACATATATATATACACATATATATACACATATATATACATATATACACATATATACACATATATATATACACACATATATATACACATATATACACATATATATATATATACATATACATATATATATATATTTTTTGAGACAAAGTGTCACTCAGTCATCTAGGCTGGAGTGCAGCCGGGGGATCTCGACTCACTGCAACCTCCACATCCCGGGTTCAAGTGATTCTCCTGCCTCAGTCTCCAGAGTAGTTGGGATTACCTGCATGCGCCGCCATGCCCAGATACTTTTTTTTTTGTATATTTCAGTAGAGATGGTGTTTCACCATGTTGGCCAGGCTGGTCTCTAACTCCTGGCCTCAAGCGATCCTCCTGCCTCGGCCTCCCAACGTGCTGGGATTACAAGCGTGACACACCATGCTTGGCCACAAAATGTGATTTTTCTTATCAGAAATTGATGCTGGTGGAGGAGGCATAACACATACAGAAGATGACAATATGTTCTGTATTTGAGGTACTGCAAGGAGTTATTGAGAAAAGACAGATGATCGTGTGAAGGAAGGTCCTGGAAAAGGATACAGAAATGAAAAGATAGGATTATTGGAACTTCTGTAAGTGAAAATTAAGGAGGACACACAGAGAGAAAAAATGTCAGCAGGCTTAGCAAATGTGAGGACAGAATCTGTTTAAGTAACTGGGTTCCAGTACTATTGGAATATAGGGCACAGGGCTGTGGATATGTCGACAAGTACTTCAAGTTCGCACTTAACAACCTCGATAGATTCTTGGAAACTGTGACTTGAAACAATGTATAACAAAACCAGTTTAACCCTGGGCTAAATGATATAAACAAGAGTTAACTTTCCATGGCATATTTCTGGTTATGAAAACATAACCAAATTTTTAAATAAATAAAGCACTTCTAATATTAAACATGACAATAAATGTAAGGTACAGATTCATTTAAGAAAGATTCATGAAAACAAGATGATTATTAACCCAATTTTTGGTGAATAGCAGTGAGACGGTGGTCAGACGGGTAGTGCGTTACATCTAGGAATGAACATTTGCAAAGTGAAAACTTTAAGGAGCACCTCCTCCCACTGTGTAGTTCAAAAGCTATGGCAAACATGGTGGCTCGCCGAGTGCTTTGCTACTGCCTCATTTGATGCCATGTATTTGTATGATTATTGAACACATGACAGATTTTTATTTTAAAATAATTTGTATTCATTCATTCATTCATTTTCTAACCTGCTGATACGGTTTGGCTCTGTGTCCCCACCTAAATCTCATGTTGAATTGTAATCCCCAGTGTTGGGGGAGGGACCTGGTGGGAGGTGATTGGACCATGGGGTGGATTTTCCCCTTCTGTTTTCACGATAGTGAGTGAGTTCCTATGAGACCTGCTTGTTCGAAGGTGTGCAGCCCTTCCCTTTTCGCTCTTTCTTCCTCCTGTTCCAGCCATGTTGGATGTGCTGGCTTCCCTTTTGCCTTCTGCCATGATTGTAAGTTTCCTGGGGTCTCCCCAACCGTGCTTCCTGTGCAGCCTGCAGAACCATGAGCCAATTAAACTTCTTTTCTTCATAAATTACCCAGTCTTAGGTAGTGTTTTTTTTTTGAGACGGAGTCTCGCTCTGTCACCCAGGCTGGAGTGCAGTGGCCGGATCTCAGCTCACTCCAAGCTCCGCCTCACGGGTTCACGCCATTCTCTTGCCTCACCCTCCTGAGTAGCTGGGACTACAGGCGCCCGCCACCGCGCCTGGCTAATTTTTTGTATTTTTAGTAGAGACGGGGTTTCACCGTGGTCTCGATCTCCTGACCTTGTGATCCGCCCGCCTCGGCCTCCCAAAGTGCTGGGATTATAGGCGTGAGCCACCGCGCCCGGCCTAGGTAGTGTTTTTATAGCAATGTGAGAACAGACAAATATACCTGCTTATTCCAGTTTAACGTTGGGGTGGCTGGAATCTATCCCAGCAGCTCAGGGCACAAGGCAGGAGCCAGCCTTGGGCAGGAAGCTATCGTATTGAAGGGCACACACACACACCATACTCACTCAGACTGGGAACACTTAGACATGCCAGTTCACCTAATGGGCACATCTTTGGGATATGGGAGAAAAACAGAATACCCAGAGAAAACTCACATAGACATGGGGACAATGTGAACACTCCACAGTGTCCCTGGCTGTGAATTACTTTTCTTTCTCATTAGTGTTACAATGAAAGATATTGGACAAAAGCACCTTATTCAAGGCCCCGGCATACTTAGCAATGTAAGGCCGGGAACAATTTGGGTAACACAACGTGTCTCTGCTTCATTTGCCACAGTGAGAAACTACTGAAGAGAGGTGCATGGTTAACTCTGGACTGGGAGTTGGTCCTCTAGAGAACAAAAAAGAGGACAGCTTTAAGAAGACCATGACAAAGACCCAGGCAAGACTTCTTAAGATGACGTCTGTTGAATAATTATATACTGAACATTTCCCGAAAAGATTATAAAGAGATGCTCCTTTTTTCTTATGAATGCACACAGTGAATATCTACATGTGAAGATAGTAACTCAGCTTATCTTAGAATTTTTGATTACCAAAACATATTTTAGAATGATTCTTCTTTGTACTGAAAGATGCAGCATCAACAACAACAACAAAAAAAATAGACAAGGTACGTATATATAAATAAATTGATATCTTTAATTTTTATCTGTGAAATAATGTCCTATTTAGACTCCATTTATCTCCTTTCAAGAACATTCAATTTTTGTTTATTGACTGACTACTGTGTATCAGACTCTATATTGATAATGCAGTTATGACAGAGATAGACAGGATAGCTGTTCTTATAGAACACAATGTCTACCAGTTATATCTACTGTTATTTTATATACAACATACTCATTCATTTCTCTATTCATTAGTCTTGCTGCCCTCCATGGTCTCTAGTTTTGTTCTTCTTCCCCTCCCAAGCATCTAGCCCTGCGCCTAAAACCAAGTAGGCACACTATTTTAATTTACTAAAATTAAATGGAAGGCAATGTGCCAAATGTCAAAATTATGTAATTTATTAAGTACAGACAGAAGTGTGCTTTTGGCTACATGAGGCGTTGGATTTAGAGAATCAGTAATGTAGACAGTTATCTGTCAGAGTAGCCCTAACTGAGTAACTATAAGATCAATGACAGACTTACAGGAAAAAAAAAGGTATAAATTTCTAGAAACTAATTTACAATTCAGATTTTGAAATAGAGGGTGAATAGTTTGGAAGATGAAGGAAAAGAATCTGAAAACCTGAGATGTGGTGGAGTGGAAACAAAAAAATTCAAAAATTATTAAAAGTACTTAAAGATTTATCAAAGAAGGGAATTTCTAGCCAGAAGCATTGACTTGAAACAGATATGATATGCTAAAATATAAAATATAACATAGGGAGGCCACATATATTTCACCATCGGCAAGAAGTTTCAATGAAGTGTGCTATTTGAATTCATCTTTCTTGTGAGGGGAAGAATGTCAATATCAAAGAAAAGAGAAGAAAAGTATAATTTGCATTGTAAAGGTTTGGTTTTTAAATGATGAAGTGTGTTTACTTATAATGTAAAGGACACTTACATTGCAAAAACATTCTTTTTAAAACTATAGTGATGAAGTATAGCATTATCTGAAAATCACATCAGTAAACTGAGAGTCAATATGATTTAAAAATCCTCTAATGAATGACTAATATATTCAATACAAGTTAGAAAGAAAAAAATACATTGTTGACATTCATCAGAGATTGTCTCACTCTGTCTTTCTAATCATATGTAGCCAAATGGCTTTACTTTTTATAGAGGAAATTTCCCTTAAGTATTAGGGAGTAGGACAATGAGACTAGCATGTTTCCAATTCTTGGAAAGATGTTCAAGGTGCAATTGTCCAATAAAAAAGTAATTTTAGAATTCAGTATAACTGCTTGAAGATAATGAGGAAAATTCCATGCACATTGGCTTAACTTGTCTAGACTGAAAACTGTGCTAAGATGGACATTTACAGAATTATTACAAATGGCCAACTACTTAGAAATTAATGCATAACAGTGACGGCAGTACATTTCATATCAGTTGTGAGATTCATGCAATTTCCTGCTATGATAATGGGTCACAGTCACAGTAATTCATACCAATTTACAATATACCTGTGGAGCACTCCCAGTGACGGAAATGAAATTAACTTCTGTCACTATGGAACAAATGCTAAGTTTTACAGATGTTCAGATAGCTAAATTTACTTTTTAACAAAATAAGTGTAATTTTTGAGAGCACTTCTCTGAAATGTAAGCTGTTTTATAGCCCCAATTTTAAAACTACAGAAACCTCTTCTGCTGTCCTCTTCACAAGGGTAGCAACAATACTTCATAGAAACATGTTTAATCTTTTATCCATTGAGTATCCTGGGGAGCCTAGATTTAAAGGTCTAACCTGTAGAGATAAAAGACCCTGTGTTTGAAACCTAGCTCTACTACTTAATAACTAAGAGATTCAATAGAGTATGATTTAATTTACACATCTGTAAAATGGGAAAAATAATAATTAACATGTTATAGAGATGTTGAGAACAAAATTAGATTGTCCATTTAAAATGGTTGTAACTGTGTTTGCCACCTGGGAAGCAGCAAATAAACATTCATCATTATTATGCTGACAAAGCTGAGTTAGCCAAAAATGTCACCAGAATACACTAGTTTGTTTTCCTTATAAAATAACAGAAATATATTTTAAATTCAAAGTTTATCTATTTATTATTCTTTTTCACTTGCTAGAGTTTCTATTTCTTCGAATTTGAGACTATAACAATTCTGACCAGCGTAAGTTTGTTTTAGTCTTTTGAAATTCACTAAATATAGCTGACAAAAGGTAACTGAATATTCGGCTGCTTCACATATTTTTATTTTTATTTTTATTTTTTGAGACAGGGTCTTGCTCTGTCACCCAGGCTGGAGTACAGTGTCATGATCTCGGCTCACTGCTACCTCTGTCTCCTGGGTTCAAGCGATTCTCCCCACTCAGCCTCCCCAGTAGATGGGACTAAAGCACACACTACCACACCAGGCTAATCTTTATAATTTTTGGTAGAAAGAGGGTTTCACCATGTTGGCTAGGCTAGTCTCGAATCCCTGACCTCAAGAAATCCACCTGCCTTGGCATCCCAAAGTGCTGGGATAACAAGCGTGAGCCACCGTGCCCAGTCACAATTTTATTAGAAATGAGTCTGCTATCTTTTATCTGAGAGATAAATTTGCCCTTCTAAACTGGAGTAAAATATTTGCCAATAGTATTCCACACTTTACCATGTTCTATATTTCTGTAATTTTATTAGACATTTGACTTCACTTCTTTTTACTATTATCTTTTTAAAAATTAAAATATATCTGTCTTCTATCTGCATAACATGTCAAGAGATATATTCTATACTTTAATAAAAATAAGTAATCTTTTTATGTTTTTATTTCATACCAGGCAATATGTTAAGCCTCAGGTATCTCATGTTTAAAATGGAGATAATAATAGCACCTTTCTAACAGGATTTCTTAGTGGCTTAATAAATAATATTGATAGTAAGTGTTTACACAGTTGTTACCTGCTAAGTGAAACAAATGTTTATTAAGCCCTTCCATTCTACAAAACCATTTTTGGCACTACCATTATGATCAAGATGTCATTAAACATTACATCAAAGAGGTAGTTGAGCAGAAGGTCATTTAGGTCCTTTTACGTCATAGGAGAGACTTTGGATTTTATCCTTAGACACATGGAAATTTAGTAAAGGGTTTGAATAGAGGAGTGATATGATCTGAATCATGTCATAAAAAGGTCACAGGCTTTTTATGTGGAAGAGAAACAGCAAAGAGTGACAATCTAAGAAGTGAGATGGGAGGTTATTGTAATACTTTTGTGACATAGGATGGAATCTGGATAGGATAGCATTCATTGGTGGAAATAGGAAGAAAATAACAGATTCCAAAACCATTTGGGTGGTAGAGCCATGGGATTTTATGGATTCAACGTGGGACATGAGAGAAAAGTGGAGAATGTGATTTATGATATTGAAAGTTGCCCCTCCCAATACAAAAACCAGAGGAACAAAATAACAGTCAGGAGGTGGCATTTAGGGAAGAAATTTAAACATAAGTGGAATTTTGACTAGTGAAAATAGATGAGGAGGAAGAAGGAGGATGAACACATTCCAGGTAGGTGAAATGATATGGAAAAAAGCATAAGACCCCCAAAATTCCAACTGAGTTTGGACATCACTGGGTAGCTGCAGTGAGAGACGAAGCTGATCTTTCATTGACTAACTCAACACATATTTATCAAACACCTGTTATGCACTAGTGACTCTATGAGGTGCTATTACAGCAGCGAAAGTGATGACTTGAACAGTTGTGTATGTTGAGAGGAGGGGAAGATTTCAAAATGAATGGCCTAGGAAGTCTTCACTGAAAATGTGATATTTAAATAAAACCTTAAAGGATGACACAAGGCAGAGGAAGACTCCATGGGGAACTATTTGAATAAAGGAATATGGATATATCAGGAAACAGCATCCAAGGCAAAGGAAACAGCAGTAAAGAATCCCAAGGTAGACAGTAATTTGTATGTCCTCAGAGGAGGGAGGTAAAGAGAATGACCTGAAGAAGGAGGAAGGGGAAGGATTGAAGAGTTTAGCCCAATCCTGGGATCTGAGCAGAAGACTGACAAGTCTTACTTTTTCCTCAAATCACTATGAGTACTATAAAGAGAATAGTAGAAAATTAGAAGAGTGGGAAATGACCATGCAGATGGTTTGGAATATAAGGGAAGTTTTTCTCATCACTCATGAGATTTAAACAACAATTAGATTTAAGTACATTGCTTTGGCAAGAGTATGTAGGATGGGCTAGATGAGGAATGGAGGCAGATGGATCAGAGAGTTACTGTGGTTAGGCAAGGGGCAGGTAATGAGGACTTGTTCATTTTGCTCATTATTGATACCCAACACCCAGGACAGTTCCACATAATCCACTCACTGAATAAGTAAAGAAATGAACTAATTTTTGAATGAGAGAAATATTTTAGGAGTAGGACAAGGACTTGGCAAATGATTGATATTTTCTTTGAGAAAACTGAAAACCTGAAAATGACTCTGAGGTTTTAAGCTAACATTGGATAATCATATTGATCATTTTATGTTCAAGGTAATGGGCCTTTCTGGCATTGCATCATTTTATCCTTGAAAACCCTCTGCTGCAGGTGCCATCATCTACTAATTCTGTAGATGAGATAAAATGAAGCTTAGGAGGGGGTTCAATAACTTCCCCTAAATCTGTTAGCTGGTAATGGCAGAGCCTGGATTCAAACCCAGAACTCTTCAATTGCAAAGCTTTTCTGTTTTTTATGAACCTGTCTTGGTGACTTGGAAATAATGTTATGAGCAGAAAGAGCTGAAAAACAGGTGGGAAAACTTATGCAAAGAAGAGGAGCAAAAGTTTAATATGGGTAGAATCTAATAATGTCAACATGAAACACAGAAAAAGAATGTTTTCAAAAGTTGAAATGGAGATCCAGAATTCAGAAAAAAATTATACACATATAAATTCAGATTTTGGAGTCATATAATTGAAGTTTTAGAAATATTATGATTAAAAAAGACAAAATCCAAGAAAAATGAAATGTCAGAAACTGTATTATGAAATGCTTGTTTACAGGGTAGGAAGAGAACGACAAGCTGATGAGAGAAGGGGAAATATTGTATTACTGAAATTGCTCTGTCGAAATCCATACTGAAATGTTCCCACATCAAAACGTTTTTCAAGTTAAGCATGGTATATACTGCTGGAAAAGGAGCATTTACAGAGGTGAGAATAGAACAAGGAAAAAACAATGTCAGAGTTGCCAGAGAGAAGAGAATTTCGATAACTGTATAAGTATTATATAGGATACTTTAGAGCGAAGTGTGGTGTGAGGAGAGTGAACTGACAAGAAGAAAGATATTGACTATAAAAAAATATGTATTTTTGTTAGCAGAGGTTTTCACAAAATGTCATTTAACTCATAAAGCATAGCAGAGAAGAAGTCAAAGCAGATATGGAGATTTTGTCCTAACAATTTTAATATAGAACAGAAAAATATTCAATAGATTCTATAGGAGACTGGAGAACTTTCTTTACAAATTTCTTCATCGATATCTAGAGAGAGAGACAAAAACACACCCAATGTCAAAACTAATAAAAGTCCAACCTAGACCAGATCTTCTTACTCTTAGACCCGTACGAGTGCCAATAAACCACATTGTTTCTGCAAAGCAGAAGGGACTAACCGTGAAGTCAGTTTGGGTAAAACTCTGCTCCGCTAATAATTAATATGAGACTTGAACTGGGAATTCCCCTCAGTTACAGGAAAATATTAGTAACTTTGAAACAAATACAGAAATATAGTATTACTATAATTTTAGATGAACCTAGTTAACTTATTAAAATCTCATTTTGTTAGCACATCAATCTATGTACTATAAAGAGTATGTTTTAACAAGTTCTGAAATGTTAGTATTTTTAAAGAAAAGTTACATTTCTGGAAGAATATTTGGGAATGGACTAAATCTTACTTTAATTCCGACCTAAAAATGATTATAAATAAATAATAAGTGACAAATATTCCACTTTTAAAATTATCATATGATCACAATTGTTCCATAATGTATAGTGCATTCACTTTCATAGCCTAATGTGAATGTGTGTACAAGCAAAAATAATGAAATACATTGGAATCACAAATAGCCACTTGTACATAAAATTTTAGAGATGAAGGAACATTTATAAATTTTGAGCTCAGCAAAATTGTTCAATATTATTTATATAACATGTTCATAGCAGGTAAACATTGGGAAAAACTTAAAAAGCTAAATAGTGTGTATTCATATCATTTTGTGTAATTAAATTTTTCTAAAACAGTAATTTATTTAATATCATTTAAAAATATTATTTTAATTGACAAATAATTGTACATATTCATAGAGCACATAGTCACATTTTGGAATATGTAATGTACAGTGAAAATATCGGGGTAATGAGTATATCTATGATCTCATACATTTATCATTTCTTTCTTTTGGAAAGGTTCAATATCCTCCTTCCAGTTATTTGAAACTATATAGTATTTTATTGTTAACTGTAGCTATCCTGCAGTGGTATAGAACACTAGCACTTCTCCTCTCTAACTGTAATTTTGTGTCTTTTAACAAATCTCTTTCTACATCAAAATGATCACGAATGAAGAAAATCTTTCTAATCATAAAGTGAATTGTGAAAATAGGATTATCAAATTGTAACAATTGTTCCCATGTGAATGCCAAAACCAATATCATTTGGTGGGGAGCAGCTGCAAGTTATCATCAGTGCAATATTTTGAACTTAAAATAAATTTTTAAACCCAAAAACAATGGCCAGCTACGTAAGCTACAAAGATCTTGTTGTCTTTGGTCATGGCTTATCCATTTTTTTGTGTGTGGCATCTCAAATATTTTCATATTTTGCAAATGGCCTACATAAAGAGAAGATATTCAGATAATATATTATTTTGCAGTTTCAAATATTATATTTATGCAAACTACAACATTATGCAATTACACCTCTATTTATTATCCAAATAAATTTTTGTTCCAAATTTGTAAAAATTTGTAAATATTTCAGAGATTATTTACAAACTAATCCAAAGTTTATGTGTTGATAATAGATGTGTAAAAATGTGTTTATTTGAAAATATTTCTCTACATTTTACCTCAAATTTTACAAGTGATTATTTATTTCTTTTGGCTATCCTAATTCGATGAGGCTAAATAAGTCCAGTACATTTTAAAGCAGTAACTTACTCTGAATTAGGAGCAGGATGGTTCCTTATTTTATTTGCCTAATATTACATGTCTCCAGAGAATCCTTCAGCTTCTAGAGCTGTGTGACACTTAAAATGGTAACATACACCAGCTTTCTCTGCATTAGTATCCTCTATTCAAAATATGAAATCCAAGTCAATACCATGAAATTAAGTAAGATTACAGTGAAGGAAACCAACATTAAGTCTATAGTTTACAGATTTTTATAAGTATACCACAAGGCAAATATTTTGGTCAGTTGTATACTCTGGTTATTGGAGAACTAACTTCTAAATCCTACAGTCGTTTTATTTCTACTTGATGTATATACATATATGAATGTATTTTGATATATAAGATATTTCTTAGTGTATGTAGTATATATAGTATATTTTACCCTTTATTTAGATTTATTATTATAGTTTCCTGCTTCAAATCTTAGCCTTACTATTTTGAAGAAAATTAAACTTTTACTCCTATAACTCTGGATCTAAGAAGGCTGAGAGTACATCATTTTCAATAGCAACAGTCACTCAACAGTATTGTAGGTGAATGTAGGTTAATGACCACTCCATAATGTAGTGTAGTTTCTAGAACAAAATATTTTACCTAGGATTCTCCTCTTGGACCTTGATGTTCTTTCACCGGGCTTGCCAAATTCTTAATCATGCACTACGTGTTTTTCATGGGCCAGACACTTTTCTAAGTTCTTGATATTACAAATCTAATAATAGTCCTCATAACCAACCAACAAGGTAAAAAAAATATCACCTCCTTTCAAAAGATGAACACATTGAGCCAAAAGATTAAGGAAGGTCCTGAAGTCACACACAAGGGTGGGACAAAGGAGCTTTGACTTCAGCATTCTAGTTCACAGACTAAAATCATGCTTCCCTGTTGGTTTGGTTTGGCTGATCTCACTTCTCTTTCTGTTTTGTATTTTTAGTTTTGCTTTTCCCCTGCTGCTCTGCTTTCTAGTGCCAACCCAGTGAGTGCCTACTCATTGATTTTAAGACCCAATTTAACTGGCACCTTGTTTAAGATTTTCTTTCCTCCTCACCAAGATTGAGTCACTGGCTTCTCAGCTGTACACTTTCACCACTTTCTAAACAGTTCCACTACTGCATATATTACCTAGTACTGCACTGATGTGCTTAACGTTTTCTGCCAAAAAGGTTATACTTTACCTCAAGGTAAAATGATATGATCTCTAAGACTAAAAATTTTCCATGTAACTGCAGACTCTAGTGTAGTGCTGGAAATATATACTTGCAGAGGCAGATCTATAAAAACATAATACTGGTTGGGTACAATTTGGAATCATGGGAACTCTGGTAAGCTGGAGAGTGCATTAATGGTCAGAAGAAACTCCACTTTAATTTTTAATAAACACTGTGGCTCAAATGTATCCATCCATTTTTGTCTTCTAATCTAGCATAATATCAATAAAAAGAATAAAATGAAATGGGTAAACGTTTAAACATATACTATGGGCTGAATCATATATTCCCAAAATTCATATGTTGAAGTTCTAACCCTCAGGATCTCAGCATGGGAGTGTATTTGGAGAGAAGATCTGTAAAGAGGTAATTAAATGAAAATGAAGTTATTATTGTGAACTCCAATTCGATACTACAGAGGTCTTACAAGAAGAGGAAATTTGGACACAGACACATATTGAGGGAAGACAGTGTGAAGAGACAGAAGACAGCCATTTATAAGCCAGAAAGAGAGGTTTGAAACAGATTCTTCTCAATTGTGTTATCTCAAAGGTTTCCATATTTTGTAAATGGCCTACGTAAAGAGAAGATATTCACAGAATGTATTATTTTGTGGTTTCAAATGTTATGTTTATAAAAAGTACAACTTTATGCAATTACACCTGTATTTCAAGGTTCTCAGAGGAAACAATCCTGGCAATACATTGATTTCACACTTTCAGCCTGTGAGAAAAATAATTTTTTTATTTAAACCCCCTAGTCTGCGGTATTTAGTCACAGTATGTAACAAAGAATGCATCTTGTAACAACACTTACACAAAATGTAAATGTTTAATATTCAACTAAAGCTTATGTTTATAGGTAATCGGTTAATTGGTTACCCAGTTAATTGGAAGATATATTGTTCTCTGAAATGACTGATTCATTTGTTTTCATAGACCTACCTGGCAAGCAAGGAGTCTTGAAGAGAGTTAGGAAAAAGAATTTAAAGTACTATCATCAGACCAGTCTAGAAATGTTAACATTTTTCTTTATCAGCTTCTCTTAGTAAGTGTTAAAAAGATAAGTAAAGGGAAGTGTGGCCTGATTTCAATAAGATACATAATATAAATTAAAGAAGCAGGTGCAGCCTTTAGGTAAAGTAGTCATAAAATGGTTCAATAGTAAAACCATGAACTGCTACAGATGGAGGATGTTTAACAGTGTTACAGGAAATGTCTGAGGTTCAAATTTCTGAATGTGGTACCTGTTATCAGCTCAGATCTAATGTTGAAATTATGCTTCCAAATAAGGTGAACTGAGTTTAAAATTTGTTTTCCAGTATTAAATCACGGTGAAACATAGTAGGGCTACTAAACAAAGGAAGACGTACTAATAATAAATCACAGACCATAATGGACATAATTAATGCCTCCTTACTAACCAGTTGTTTAAAATAGAGTACTTACAGTAATTTAGTTTTAAAAGATAGATAATGTGAAAAAGTATTGCAAATGAAAGCAAGGGTTTTGTTTTGGAATAAAAACAATTTGTCAGGGCTGGCACATGGGGGCAATACAAAACTGAAAGTAACGTTCAGGAAACGAGGAACTTTCAAGAACAGAAAAATGACTTAGACTAGAGCTAGGTCTCTTAGTATAGTTTTCTTTCTTTTTGTTTTGAGAAGGAGTCTTGCTCTGTCATCAGACTGGAGTGCAATGGCACGATCTTGGCTCACTGCAACCTCCGCCTCCTGGGTTCAGGTAATTCTCCTGCCTCAGCCTCCCGAGTAGCTGGGACTACAGGTGCGTGCCACTATGCCCAACTAATTTTTGTATTTTTAATAGAAACGGGGTTTCACCATATTGCCCAGGATGGTCTTGATTTCTTGACCTCATGATCCACCCACCTAGGCCTCCCAAAGTGCTGGGATTACAGACTTGAGTCACTGTGCCTGGCCTGTTAGTATAGTTTTCAATATTATATTAGGATTGAAGAATTGGACATTAATACTAATGCAATGAAAGTTTGGACTCTGATACTGGAATCCCACTTAATATCAATTATAGTCTAAGGCATATTTCTCATTTCATAAGGTAAGGCCAATCTTCCCCATTTAGTCCTCTTCATACTCTTGAGAAAGACTGAAATTTATTCCTTTCAGAAGTGTTTTTAAACTTTCTAAATAAACTGGAATCCATTTAACTCCAGGTATTACACTCCACTTACAGGCATCTAGTCTAGATAGCACATGAGAGAAGCACTTACTACAGTCTTATGTTTAACTCACTCAAAAATATCTCTTGAGGGCCTAGTATGAACCATACACTTTTCAAAACTGGGGATAGAAGCTGTTAGATAAACAAACAGCAGTCTCAAGTTTCATGGAACTTACTTTTTTTTTTTTTTTTTTTTTGAGATGGAGTCTCGCTCTATCCCCCAGGCTGGAGTGCAGTGGCCGGATCTCAGCTCACTGCAAGCTCCGCCTCCCGGGTTGCCGCCATTCTCCTGCCTCAGCCTCCGGAGTAGCTGGGACTACAGGCGCCGCCACCTCGCCCGGCTAGATTTTTGTATTTTTTTTTTTTAGTAGAGACGGGGTTTCACCGTGTTAGCCAGGATGGTCTCGATCTCCTGACCTCGTGATCCGCCCGTCTCGGCCTCCCAAAGTGCTGGGATTACAGGCTTGAGCCACCGCGCCCGGCCGGAACTTACTTTAAAGGAGGAAAAAGAGAACAGATAATGAAGAATGACGGAGGGTACAAGGACAGAGAGGTCAAAGGTCACTGCTCTGATGAATTGTCATGGGCAGAGGTGTGAATAATGTGAAGAAGAAAACCATTTATTAAGACGGAAAAGACTAACTGAAGAAGGAGCAGGTTTGGTGAAAGAATATAAAAGTATTTTGGATATATTAGAAGTGAAGTTTGTAATAGCATCTGTTATGAGTCTGGAATTTAGGAGCATGATGAAGTCAAGGATATAATATAAGGACCTTCAATATGTAGATGGTGATAATGTCTAGGAAAAGATTGTACAGAGAATAGTAGAAATTTGAAGAATGAGTTCTAGAATTTTTCGTTTATTAGAAATCAAGAATTTTTGGGAGAATATTGCAAAGAGCTTAAGAAAAAGTGTCCAGTAAAGCAAGAGAACAATGAAAATAGTATGTTGACACCAAATGACGAAGTATCTGGAAGAATAAAAGTCGATGATAAAAAGAAGAAAAGTCAGTAAGCACTGCCAAATACTTCTACAAGATGAGCAAGGTGATGGTCGACGACTGAGACACAGCGTTTGGCAACGTGGGTGTCATTTACGTGCCTATGATAGAATGAGATCGTAGCTGGCTTATTTTTATCTGGATGTGTTTCATCTATTTGTTTCTTCAATAACAATTTATTGAGAAAGTCTTATGTGTGGGTACTAAAGGGGGAACTACAAACAAGAATGTATCCACTTATTGCCATCATGAAAATCATGAAATCACAAAATAAAGAAAAACAAAATTCTGCCTACGAGTTTTCTTTTATATTATTGGAATAAAGTAACTTGTTGTATACTGCCCATTAAACTGAAGTTTTTTCAGATTGCCTGTCTCTGTTTAGGAGATACTAATTATACACTTTAAAATATATATAGAATCATCAACGAAAGCAGGTTTGAGGTGCTAAGAGATTTTTAGTGTTAAGTAATATATAACATATATTTATTTCACAAAAGTCAAGAGAGTTGTTATATTACATTTCTCAAGCCCAACCCAGCCTTTCAAGTGTTCCCACAAAGCTATGTCGTGGCCAATTATCTCAGATAAGTGTTCATGGGGACAAGGCTGCTGCTTATTTTAACCTTTTCATACACATGCTTGTATACATACACACACTCTGGCACATCATGTAAATCAACAAATATTTTCTACAGTGTTTACCAGTTAAATTTAGGAACATATACTCTTTTAAAACAAAGCGACATTTTTAGAATCACACTGATATTCATCAGCTCAAATTTATTTTTTAATTTAAATTAACATATTTTTTATATTTGCAACAGTGTAAGTCACTTTACTAGCATTTGTGTGCCTTATTCAATCCAGTAAGTATCTTGAAAATATATATCGATTATTAATATACATTAAATAAGAGAAATTAATTACATAATACATGTATAGCTTTATATATTTTTGAACAATAGATAAATATGTATTCAATACATGGCTATATACATTTATTTACAATGTATATTATTTATTAATGTTTATTAATTTATTAATGAATACTAATAAATTGGTAATGTATAGAGCCATATATTAAATACATTCATAAATATTAATTACTTAATATACATTAAATAAGCATATTATAGATATATTTGCTTTTCAAAAACACAAATTTGATGTAATAACATAATAAAGGGCTTTGATACAGTAATTCAACAAAGGTAGGACATGAACATAAAAATATTCGTGAGGATAAAAATTAAAGTCTGTAGTGCTCTGAAAGAGTAAATTCTACATATAAAGTGAGAATCTAAACTGTATACTACTATTAAGTTCAATACACTTTTATAATGAAAATAAATCTGAAATAATGTATTTTATTAGAAGACTAAACACAAAAGCAGCCGTCATTTTGCATGGCATAACTCAGAGCAATATAAAATAGGCACATAGTAAACTGATGGTTAAAAACATAGTCCAGGCGACACAAAATTCAACAAATTCAATCAACAGGTGCATAACGTATCATTTCTTTGGTTTAAAAGTCTTTGAAATGCTGTATTTCTACACAGTGGAATTTCCTATAGAATTCCCAATTCACAACATGTTTTTCTATTGTCATTTACCTAAACACTGAATGTACTGTGGCATCAGTACTACTAGTCCAAATACAACTGTAAAAAGCACCAGCTGGCTGTATTCAACATGGCACTTGTCCAGGTCTCAAATGTCTTATTTATATACAATGGAATTTTGCCAGCTGTTTAATATTTAGGGCTAATAAATGTAATTGGCAGTACTACACAAGCACAACTAACAAACATCAGAAAATACTTCTCAATGTGAAGTTTGAGTTGTTCTCATTTAACAGAGTGAAATTTGTGACAGTAGAAAGTGAGTTTAAGCAGTTTTGATTTTGAAATAATTTTTCAAAATTAAAGAAAGGTTATCAAAACTATAGGTGAGTTGTAAACTTACTATCTTATTTATATTTTTTTAAACCAGGGATATGTATTGATAGTTAAAGATTGTATCATCATAAAAATGAACAGAGGTATTTGAAAAGGTCCCTGGACCTCAAAGACAAGGTAAAGGGTGCTAGACCTAGAGGAAGTTACAATATAGTATCAAGATGGATTAATATATCATGATAATGCAGTGAAATTTTACCAAAAGAAGTCTATATGAAAAATAAGGTGGACTCACTAACTGTGCTAATTATGAATGTAATACTATAATTTATGTTTCATCTCTAGAAACAAGCAGTAGACATGTACCACTTGATGAAAGAATGAATGGCAGAGAGAGAGAAAGAAGAAAAAAGAGAAGGAATGAGATAAGAGGAGAGAGACAGAAAGAAAAAAGAGAAAGTAAAATGAAGGAAGAAAGAAAGAAATGAACCTTCTTGCAAACAAAATAAGCATTATTTGTAATATGCATTAAATTTGAGTAATAGACAACGAGGGATTATTCCTCTCAAAATATCACTTTTCAAAAGACAACATTCCACTATTGAACCATTATTCCCTCTAAACCCTGTTGTTTGTCCCTAAAAAATGCCCACACCCCTGGGTATAATAGAACGTTAAACCTAAACCATCATTTGTGTAAAGGTGAATATGTGAACCAAGAAGGCTCTGACAGTAGACAAAGTAGAAGGGGAGAGCTGTGTGGAAATTGTGAGGATGCACGTGAAATGAAAAGTGAAAGGGTAGAACTGAAGAAACAAAACACATTCCTCCAATCCGACCTACTCCACATTTTTGCCAAGTTTACACCCTAGAGAAGATACAAAAAACAGTCCTCTAGCCAGTAGTGAAAAACGTAAGAGGAAGACCAGGGAACTGAACAATTAAGAAAATTGGACTTTAATTATTGTTTTCACAATATCTGTTGATATCTGTTAAATTATTTAGCTTTCCTGAGGTCTATTTTCTCAACTACTAAATATATTAATATATGAAATATAATTTCCTTTCTACTTAAGTAGCCAATAAAATGCTTAATTCAGCCACAACAGGTGCTGGATTACCCACCAGACAGATCAACATGTATCTAGGAGATGGCAAGGTCACAAAACTTTCTTTTTCTAATTTCTAAAATCTAAAATGATGTCTGATATATTTAAAAAGAAAATAAATAAATGTTTGAAAAGGAGAAAAGCTAAAACTTTGCTGGACCTTGTTACAATTATATTACTGATGTTGCTTTGACTTTGAATTATAGAGGAAACACTATAATGTTTCTAGGTTTAGGTTCTTTACCATAATTTGATTATAGGTGCCCAGTCATATACTGTCTTCACAGCCCACAGATGCAGATAAAGCACTGAGCTCATAGCAGAAAAATAATCCAGAAACAGGAGGGGGGGAAACGCACCCAATAAGAAGTTGGCTTTTTAATTTTAGACAAATACAAATTAAAAACATGCTTTCCGAACCAGAGATGCCAATCTCCCTCTTGGTAATGGACACAAGATTTGGGAGCACTTAGATGATTTAATCCTGGGAGCAGCAGTTTCCAGCTTCACATTCTAATATCACTGCTGCTATCCCTTTTCCTAAGTCCCCTTTCTGCCTGACTCCCCATCATCATCTTGCTGCAAAACATTCCCTCTTATTAGACATGGTGAAGAAAATGCTAAAATGATTCCATTTCAAGAGTTCTGCTTCCTTTTGTTTTAACAATCACAAGGGAAACCAAGAATTCTACCTTGGAAAAGTTCGAGTGCCATGAGCACAGTATCTTTCATTGATTTTTAAAGAGCTTTTCAGTGTGTGTTTACATTTTGGATTTTGCTCCTGAAAAATATAAGAGTTTGGTTGTTCCAGTGTTTGCTTATTTTAAAAGTAATTCGTTGACTGCTACTTTGTAATTTATGCATATGATTATTGAAAGTAGAATCACTTATGGCATATCTAAACTAAATTCAAAACAACCAGAATGTAATTAGATTAATGTCAATGTAAACCACCAACCCAATGAATTTTTAAACACAAATAGAGCACAATAGTTTTGATGCCAAGAAATCCCTGTAACTTGGAACCTACTAAGGAGACCATTACTCTATAGGGACCTCCATTTAGATGAAGCCACTCAGGTCAACTAGCCATTCAACTACTTCCACACACATATCCTTGTGTTTTCTTCATGAAGCCAAGGGAAAATATTTTCCCTTACGGGAATTGGTTTCTTTCAATTTCTATCTAAGAATACGTCAAGCAGGAAAATCACCATCATTTTCCAGTGATCTCTATAACTACTTGGTTCCTGAAACATTTGAAGAACACCAACATCTTGAAAGTTCCAAATACTGCTCTGAATCATGTGAATATATTTAAAGGAAAAGGTCAAACCTTTAAAAAAAAAAAAAAACCACACACAAAATACTGTTTATAAAAATTATATCTTAAAATATTTCCATAGTCATAGAATAAGATAGAGTCATAGGATTTAAATGACCATTTATGTAATCATTTCAATGTCTCTATGTAACCTGCAGAATCTCACAGACTTTTACAATTACAATTAGTTTCAACCCTAGAGTTCTGCAAAAGAATTTCAGATAAGACAGCAGTATAAAATCTGTAGCTAATTCCCAGTTCCCAAAAAGTGACAGTTACTTCTTGAGCCATTAAACAAAGTATAAAGAGTTATAAAATTCTAGATTTCTGCTCATAAAGCAAAAAAAAACCCATAAATTATTTTAAAAATCATAATGTTAGCGGAAAGGGCTTAGAATGCATCTGTTTTCACTAACAAATATTTTCTTTATTAAATCACCTTAAAATGAAGTTGGAGGCCATGTGTATGTGTGTGTAGGGAGTATTTCAGAACTCTAGGCATTAATTAAGACCCCAAGTGATAGAGAGGAAGGTGAGGTGAAAGGTGATTGGAAATATTAAAATATAAAGGCCCCGGAGGTTTACCATACCTTCTAATCAGGATAATATTGACATATCTTTGGGTATTTGTTAGGGTGATGTAGCAAGAGAAGATCTAATTGCAGCCATGAGAAAAGACCAGATATTGCAGATCTCACCCAAAGTACCATCCAGGACTATGCGTAATAGAATAAAACTCTTAGGAGCTCAATGAAGCATGTGAGACAGGGGGAAGAGATTAGGAATTCAACCATCCTTGTGCAGTCCATTTAAAAATGTATATTTAACTTCAATTGTGTGTACGATATATAGAAAGGCACATGTAGAAATTTAATAACTAAATCTGTAGCTATCTATAAATATACATATAGTGGGAACTCAATAATTATTTTAATTATCAGAGTACATCATCAAAAGTTTTGGATGGTTTTAAATTATACTGGAACTCTGACTTCAAAGATTACCTCTCTGAGTCCTCCAATTAAAATCACATTTGTAATCAGTTTTCCTTTCATCTTAAAAAATGTCTGACATTCTGACAAGTTTCAATGTCTGCTTTGTGTAATTCAATGGAAAAATAAGCTATTTATTGTAGATAATTTTCATTCAAAATATTTTAGAAATAATGTAATATATACCATGTGATCCTGAAAACCAGTAATGAATGGATTTTTATATTACTTAGAGAGTTTTGATTTTTCTAATGTTGTCTTTCAAAAGAGTGTGAGAGACATCATAGATCCCTGACATTGTTACAGATGTAGAAAGACATGCTAAGTTTGTGTTGGTTATACCTCAACTTTTACATACATAAACTATTTCCAGGTAAAGCAAAAGAATTACACACATGCCTATGCACACACCACACAAATTACCTATAATTAGAAAAACCTATTTCATTTAAGCTATACTTTCTCTGTTCAAAATTTATGTATGGATTGACCTTTTTTTTTCAATATTTTCCTCTTCACGACATAATGTAAGGCATACCTTTTCTAAACTATCCACTAAAATGAATAGAAATCTATGTGCACTATACAGAAAATGAATTGAGAATCTATTCAGACTATAAAATTTCCTACACCAAGCTATCAATGCATTCCTACCTCTTATTTTTAAAGGACACTCTGATGTATTTAAACTTCAGTGACTAGGCTACTCTCCACAATGAATAGCCATATTTTCTGTACTGCACAGACTATACCATTAGCAATTATACATTCCCGGACTGATCTTTTACAGATGTCAAGGAAATCTGATGAAAGGACACACTCAGCATGGAGGCATGGCTGGGACTGTAAAGTGGCACCACTGGGTATGGCATGTCCTTGTTATAGGAAATAAAGAGTGGTATAAAACCAGTATTTATTTTTCAGTGAAAGGAGAAAAAAATGATTAAAGTCATGAGGAAGAGAAGAGGAGTATAAAGGGGAAAAATAAAGGAAAATTTATGATAGTATGGTCATCAAATAAGAGGAAAACCATAGTAAAAAAGAACTAACAGATAAGTAAGGATGAAAATATTTATCACTGGTCAAATGGTATCTAAAGTGTTCACTGCTGCCCAAGTAGTTTATGTGAAATATTTCATCAACCTTCCCAGCAACCCTTAAAAAAGGTACTAGCATTTTGCCAAGGAATAATCATTCAAAGAACTGAAAACCATTTCTTACTTTGAAGACTTTCACTCAATTAGCATGCTTGACAGGCCAGCTTTCTGAGCAAGCAATCTGTAGTTTCCTAGGGTTCTCTGCTTAGATTTCACGATCTGCAGTCACAATCTTAAAATTGTTAGCTTTTGAACAAGGTATTTCAAAAATACCCTATGCCCCTCAGATTATGTAGCTGGTCTTGATATCTCATAATTCTGAAGGATAAGATTTATGGCATACTTACTGATTGCATACGGTACTAATAATCCAAAAGCTCAAATTTAAAACACCACAGTATTTAGTATATCTCTCTCCACTACCATCTCCATTACATTGTCTTTTTATTTATTTTTGTTTATTTGGCTGCATCACCATCTGAGGTTATTATTGACTCCCTATTAAACAGGTCTATTTGAATGTCTACCTGGCTTCTAAAATATTTTAATCAGGGTACAAAACTGAACTATATGACAAAATGTATAATTGATATATTTTTCTGTAAGAAAAAAGTATTCAGTAGAAGTTAAAAGAATTAAACTCTATCCCATATTTGCTCAACTGGAAATTAACTCAGAATTTCTTCTGTGGTCTTCAATATACCTATTACAATTTTGAAAACAAGGCAGAAAACCAATGAACACCAATAAATTCACTGAAATACTCAAAAAGTAAACTTAAATATAACAGAAATAGGTAGAATATAAAAGTCATTTAAATAAAACTAGGAGATTACTTAAGTCTGTCAAACTCAAATTACATAATTACAATATGAGTGTTTCTGTTTACATAAAAAGAAACATTTTCAAAACTATGAAAACAAATTTTCATTACTATGTGTTAGAGTATGGAAAATATCCCATTTAAAGGGGTTTATCATTCACTTGGTTTATCAACATCTTGTCCAAAAGGCTGTGACAAAATCTCTTTTTTTCCAACTCTCTGGAAATTATTTTAGCTCCTCCTATACAAGCAAGTCTTAGCAAATTATGCAAACTAAACTTGCCGGAGTAGTCCCATATGCGTTTCACTTACAAAAAAAGTTTGTATTTATGTGAAGTACAGGTTTGCCACCTCAGAGTTTCATGGAAGTAAGTCTGGTTTTTTTCCTTAAAAAATAACGACAGAGAAAAATAAATGACAAAGCTGGAGTCAAGGAATTTTGGAAACAGTCCAATTGTTTTATCAGCTGCACCACAAGGCAAGCAAACCTTAACCTTCTATGGCCTTATAATGCTACTAAACTGCTGCCTTTATACTCTGCATTTTGCATATGTAAGAAAACGCTCCTCAGTTTAATATGCTGATTACTGTAAAGTAAGCATAATGTCAAAACAATATTTGACCCAATGCATCATAAAGCTATGGCTTTCTAACCAGTGTTCCTATTGCATGCCAGTCAGTAAATATATACACCATAAATTTAAGAGAATGGTTTCATCTTTCTCTTTAGGGAATTGAATACACACAGACTTGAAAATCAAGAGAAACTAACTTCTGACTCTGTTTATAGTACAGTGGATAACTTATTAACAAAAAAATCAGATTTGGAATTGTATAAGGACAATGCCTGAATATTTCCACATTCAAGGCTGGTCTATTTAAGATATCTTAGATGCATAGCAGGTAAGAAAGCCTTCATGAAAAAAAAAATAATGTAGACCTGTTTTGACATCATTTAATTGGCATACTATGCATTTGTAGATTTTTAGGGAAGAAATTTATGCTGTTGTAGAAAAATATGGAAACAAAAAGAACAGGTTTTCTAAACACCCTCAACCACAGATTATAGTGTTTTGTTTAATCTTTCTAATCTTTTATAACAGAAATTGATATGAATATACAAACTGCACTTGAGCTGTATTTCTGCATATTTAAAAATTTAAATTACTTAGCCTCTAAGTCTCAGGGTATTGAAAAAAAAAAAACCCTGCTCTCAGTGAGACACTGATTTCATGCTGTGACAAGCTCAAAAATGAAAACAACTATACACATGAGAGGGTTTTTCACCAAACCGCAGCACTAAGCACAAATGAAACCCTGCTGGGAACATGTATCTACAAGTGTGAGTATGTTTGACTTGGTAACATGCATTTGTGACTTTATGTGTTAATAGGAAAAAGTGAAAAAGGAGCTAGACAAGGATTTCATTGTCCACATTTTTTGAAGATCTTTCTTTTTTTTTTTTTTCCACAGACTTTAAAAATATTGGCAACATTTGAACATAACACTCAGCATTGGGCTCAAAGGCTGTCTTCACTACAGTTAACCACACAGTTCCCTGCTCTGCCCCAACAGTGACCTCAATCTAAGCGAAAAAGATGAGAGAAGATTCAAACTTTATACTAGTATTCCCCTTGGACTAGTCTGGACCAAAGATCACAAAGAGACTCACTAGGAATCATGATTTATTTCTTATTAGATGATAGAGTAAGTATTCTATTATATGAAAAATAAAAGCAAATGGTGGTAACTAATTATAACATTTCCCCTCCTTTTTAAAGAAATTAGACTTGTTTAAAACCCCTTCTCTGATAACTCTGTCTATACTCCATTCCCATGTGATTTTTGAGAGAGGAATGAGAGATATCATGGGAAAAAGCACTAGAAAAAGACATATTAATTAGTCTTCCAAATAAATTCCATCTCAAATATCATTTTACAATACTTGAATCTTTGGCAAACATGAAAATGCACATGAAACAATTCAACATTGCAAGAAACACAAATAACATTACTCAACTGGCTCATTAGGTATAAATAAATAATTTTATTCAAGCAAAAAAAGAAAAATGAAAATTTTTATAATAAAATACAACTGATATAATTTGTACAATTTTGCTTTTAGAAAAACATCCCACATTAACAACATAATATATATCTTGTTTTTATACCACAAACATTTATTGACTTTGACTACCTTATTATGATTTAATACATAATGGATAAAAGCAATAAAATTATGACTTTAACACACAGAAAAGGTTATTCTCAATATTCATATGCTAGTTGTAAGCAGTAACTTTACACATATAAAAGAAAATACTTTATTTTTCTTTTTTAATTTATATTGTAAAAATACAATATAAATTACTTCTGTGGCTCAACAAATAGAAGTTATGGTACTCAAAATGCTTTAAAAATAGAGGATTATTTATAATAGTATTGAAAATATTACTATTTTAGTTATTGCATTATATTATTCAGAATGAATAATAAAACAGGAATAAAAAAATAATTTTCAGTGCATTTAAAACATCTGAAGAATATCTGATCCAGCCCACAAACTTCATAGATAATGTACTATCTACAGTAATAAATAATGGATTCACAGGAGCCATTATTCTCCAAGGACTAAAAATTCAGAACAAGTATTTCTTTCAAAACAGTTGGTACATCTTTGCAATGACATGTAACTCCAGAGCCAGACTCTTATTTCTAATTCCTTCATCAACAATAATGTATGTGTAATTATAAGTACTCTAATAGCATTTCTTTATACCTTAGTTCCATCTTTGCACAAATGGAATAAAGGAATATCAACATGGAAATCAAAATTATATTTAGAAGATTTAATAACATAAAAATCACTGGAAATTATCTATCATCTATCTATTTATCTATTGACTACATATGTCTCTTGATTATAAGCCCTCAAAATATCATGTATTCCTATTAAATACTAGTTTATGAATCATCATGCCAGGGGAACTGCACCTTGAAAAGTTTCAGCAGAATAATTGTAATCAATACTTTAACATTATCCACAAAGAAGATAAAAATGTCAATGGTAAAATTCAAAATAAAATTAAAAATGTACAAATAGATATGAATTTAGTTCACCCCTTTGGATTTTCCTCTAATAATTTGGTTCCTTTGGAGGATATCATGTTCATTATTATTAGACATTATATTTTTGCTTTGTGACTCAGGCTTCTTTGGAAAATTCTGAGTGTAGTAAATCAATCAATCAATCAACATAACACAGTATTTAAATAAGAGAGAAATAAAACGAGTGAGGGAAAGAGAGGTAGAAGAAGAGGAAATAAAGCAGGCATCAAAAACAGTGAATGCAAATATGAAACACATCAAATGTTGTCAGGACTACAGCTGAAATTACCCACCAGAGATGTACAGAGTGATTTGATAAAACAGTGCATTTAATTAGCAACTACTAATTTGAACTAACAACTTGAAGATCTGCTATCCTTTACATTTTCTGGCAATTTGAGTAGCTTTTCAAAACCCTTTCTAACAAACTAAACCTTAAGGCTAATTGGTAGTTTCAAAAATTTAAAAATATGAAACCTAAAGGAGAAAGGAAGTAACCCTTCCCATCTGCCGTGTGCTGTCAGCCTATGCCAGTCTTTGAAGTTGTTTACTGAAATCTTACCAATGGGAGAAGGAATATCAAATCTGAAGAGAGAAGACAGATGTATGAGAGAGAGATCTTTTTTTCATTGTTACAGTCCCAAATGCGGACAGGCAATCCAAGACCTCAGACTTGTGGTTGCTCTGGATGTCCCCCAGAGATTTCAATACTCAATTGTCAGTGCACACCAAGGCATGCACAAGACCCAGACAAGTGTCTTTTTGCAGATCTGATGTAAAGAATTGCTGGCAGGTAGCTTGCCCAGCATTCTGTCCATGCTTAGAGGTAAAAGTTTTTGTTAAGATGTGGAATCAGACAGAAGAAGAAAAACTACTCTTATAATATTTAGGAAATTTCAAATGACCATGAGAAGTGATAAAACTCTCTCTCACACACACACACATACACACACAGACACACACACACACACACACACAGAGTGAACCCTTTATGCTATGCTACATATAAGCAAACGTTTTGGTTTTGCAAATTAGTCAATGTCTAAGAAAACCGTGTGTGTGTGTGTGTGATATGTGTATTGTATGTGGCTGTGTTTGTGTATTGGTTATTAAAAGAGAATCTGAAACATTAAGAAAAATATCTGTTTGTATTTATTTTAATCTCCACATAAAATTAAAATAGAATATTTTGAAAGCCATTTTGAAAATTTTATTTTCTTCAATTCATTCTCTATAGTATATTCCAGATAAATTCCAAGTAGTTTGCACAACAATTGCCAACAGAGACAAGTATTTTATGATGTATTTATTAACAAACTTATAGTTAAGTTCATTTGTAACACTGTTATTCTAAATAGTGTTTAAGACTGTTAATATGTGTAAGATGCTTTACAAAATGTTATACACAATAACTCTGTGACACATGTATTATTACTTTCATTCTTCAAGAGAAATTCCTGAGAATTAGAAAGATTAAGTAACTGGTGTAAGAATAAACAGTAAGTGAAAAAACATATATTTCTTTTTTTTTTTTTTTTGAGACGGAGTCTCGCTCTGTCGCCCAGGCTGGAGTGCACAAGTTCCGCCTCCTGGGTTCACGCCATTCTCCTGCCTCAGCCTCCCGAGTAGCTGGGACTACAGGCACCTGCTGCCATGCCCGGCTATTTTTTTTTTTTTTTTTTTGTATTTTTTGGTAGAGACAGGGTTTCACTATACGTTGGCCAGGCTGGTCTCGATCTCCTGACTGCAGGTGATCCTCCTGCCTGAGCCTCTCAAAGTGCTGGGATTACAGTTGTGAGCCACCATGGCCAGCCAAAAAAAAAGATATTTCTAAGTCAAGTTTTTGAACTTCTACACCTATAATCTTTCTACAGTGCCATATATTAATATCCCCAAATTGGAATATATTGAGATGTGTATCACAAAAAGAGAAATGAAATGGGAAAATGCTAAAAGAAACTTCGGTTTCTATATTAAAGTACTACCTCACAAAAATATCTGAAACTTAAATAAAAAATAAAAGCAAAGTTGCCCAAGATAGCATCACTTGGGGTCAGTGGTGGTCAAAATGAAAACAACTGTAAAAAAACAACAATAACAACAGAATAACTCTAATCAGAAGGAGGAATTCAATCTTGGAGAACAGGATGTTCTTGCTCCTCTCTCTCCTATTCCTTCTTCCTTTTTTAATGCTTAGGGTACCAGAATATAGAATCACAGGCATGGTTCAGAAACCAAAAGGAAAATTTTAGATGACAACCTGTCCTTTAATTAAGTATTTTAATTAAATTGTATGAATCAAAACTTAAAGTGGAATAATGTTAGTTACTAATATTTAATAATATTAGTTTTTGAACTTCAACGCCTGTAATCTCTTAAAGTTTATAAAGCCAATAAGGCTGAAACATAATTTTACTAATTTGGTCAAAATTTTTTTGAAGTTAATAATTCAACAAGTTTCAAAATAAACTTCCACATACTAAAATATATATGTTTATCAATTCCTGTGTCTTAGTATTTAAAGAATGCGTTTTAATAAATGACCAGTGAGTGTATACTACACCTGTAAGCCACAAATTTAAATAAATAGTTTAAAAGTAACTAGAGCTTGCAATCTGGTACGGTTGGTATAAAATATATTATAAAATATTGACATTTTTCCAACTTAAAGTGGTTTCAAATTTTCCCGGAGCAAATTATACTTATAAACACCACTCAGTTTTACCACACTGTAAATTATCAAGTGTTGGCACTTGTGACCCAATTTGTTTCAGTTTTACTTTGGATCACATCAAATAAAAAGGGCCTATTTTCAGAGATAACATTCTACTGCCAGATACAACCAACACAAGTTTATTTCCCCAGGTGAAAGGTTCAAGGCCAAATTAAAAACAACAACAACAACAACAACAAAAAAAACTGCTATCACTTTTTTTTCTTTACCAAACTTATTTTTATCAGATTTTTGAAGCTTAGTTTAACAGAAAAAGTATTATGCAGAACCACAGAATGTTAATACATGCTTCCAATTAAACGGAGACAACCAAATTAGTTCACACAGTGTTCTATTAATTGATTAGTATAAATTCTTTCCAAAGCTCCATCTTTTTAAAAGTGTTATCACCTGGCAAATATCATACTCTGTGTTTCATAATTTAACTTGGGGGTTAATTTTAAAAAGTAACTTCATTAAGATGTGTGGTTCTAAGACTGTTGGCTCTGATTTATAACTATATTATTAAGGATGAAATAATTAATTCTGATTTACATGCAAGACAGGGATTCTTAAGAAAAATGATGAACTTGCTAGAATATAGGGTAAATATACTCTCTGCAATCAATCTTTTTGTAATTTTACTTTCTGAAGTGATATGCACATTATGTAAATGCATATGCTGCTTAGAAATGGATTAAAAAAGAGACTCAATCTACCAACAGATAACAAGCTCATTGTATGTAGCTGCAAATAATCTCATTTCCCTGATAAAAACAATAATGAAATACTCATAATGACCACACTCACATTTTTGCCTTGATCAGGTATATTCAGATTAGTTGTGGATGATAAAGAAGACTCAAGCACGCCTAGAGACAGACATTATCATCTTATTACTATGCAAATTATGAGACTATCTAAGTATGAGAACACCTAGTACCACCGAAACCTAAGACCTCTTGATATTTAATGTGCAGCTTTCACCAACAGAAAACAGATCATTTCTAGTACCTAAGATTCACAATTAAAATCAATTGAAATTAAAGCTATTATAACTTATCTCCATGAGTCATTTTTCTTACATAGTATTCTTGTGTTTGTTCTCTGTAACAGCCAAATAATTTTTCCTTTCTTCTACCACCAATATTAACTATTTTCCCAAAATAAACATCCCAAAAGACACACATGTGATTTGAGAATAAGATGCATCTTTGCTACCAGACTGTGGTTGTTCACCATTTTTTCGAATTTACTTTATGTTTTATAGAACATGGTTTAGAGACAACAGCCAGTGTGGAAGGGATCATTTTTTTTTTTCTTTTCTTAAAATGTGACAGTATGTTATTTTTTATATGTAATTTAAAACTAAGCAATATTGTTTTAGTTCTCAACAATTGCCTAGGATGTGCTTATTTTAGAGTCAGCCTGACTCATATTAACCATCTATTGTGAGGAAAAACATAGTGAAGCTGACCAAAAAGTAAGGAGACAATGCTCATCATCAGGTTTTGAAAACAGCTTCTCTCTTTCTGGTAATACAGCTTAAAGCAAAATCTACTTTTAGAATTATTGATTTTACATAGCTAATAAAACCATTTAATAGTAAGTACACCCAATGTACTTGTTTCTATTTTTTCCTTTAGAATATTGAACTAAGTAATATGAAACTTTGCTTAAGTTTGAAAAATAACAGTATCTAAAAATGGTAAAACAAAACTGAGTTTACTCACCCAATGGATTTGAGAGGTGACTTATCTGCTGTACCACTTTAGATTTATTGGCTATGTAAGGGTTGATATATAAAATGCATTTTTGGCCTTTGGAATTTAGGAATTCCAAATTAAATTTGGTCATTTAATTTATGCATATAGAATGCCTCTGCCAAAAATATTCTATAAGCAAAACAAACTAAAGATACAAATTAGATTCAAGGGTCATTAAATTCAATATTTGAGGCATCTAGAGAGTTACCTGATACAGCACTTGATTATGAAATGTAAAATATCAAAGAGTACACAAAAAATTCATCTTTTTTGGTGGGTGTTTTTATATGTATATCTATCTCTACCTATGTACACATGAAACACATTTATAGATTCTGAATATTGTACTTGTTATAATATTAAAAATATTAACTTTTTTGAATATTGCAATTTCTTCTTCATTAAGACTTTAAGTGGTGAAAATTACTCAAAACCCAATTTATAATCCCCACATCAGGTCACTCTGGTCATTAAGATAACCTAAAATACATCAAAATATTGTTTTATAGTATTTTCCTTTATTTTTATTACAGAGACAGAAGAAATCATGACAATTTTACACCTATGACACGCACATAATTACATTGTAATTGATGTCCTGTTAATTATTAACAATATGGAATATATCACCTTTCTGAGTGAAGTATTAATGATCACTCATTTTCTTTTCAACATATTGTTTCTTACAAAATCAGTGAAGTGATAGGGAATCTTGTTCCTCCTACAGCTATTTTTCCAGTTATTTTGCATATTATTCTAATAGCTTCCAATGGATCCACTTGAATCGAGTGACCAATGGAAAGGTTAAGTTGGAGTAGGAGAAAGCATTGCAACTAATTAATATGTCAGAGGAGTACAGCCCTAGCCAAAAGAGTTAATGAAGCTTGCTAAGGACACATGTGGGTCTTTTGTAACGCAGGCCTGACTGTACAGCCTAGTTAGGTTAAATTGTCTGTCAGTTACTGGCCAGTTGGCCACCACCTGGCTGCCTAGGCTGGTCTTTCCCCCATCCCAAACAGCCCTCTTCCCAGCTCTCAATGGCAAGCTGCTGCCACTAAACATCTAGAAGCCTCTGACAAGGTTTGGGCACACAATGAGCTCCTGACATGTGAATGAAGGGCCAGGGCAACACTCTGAATGGGGAAGATTTACCCCATTTAAACTCATAATGTTCACAACAACACGCATAAAAGAAAAAGCCCATCCTTGCTGTCAGGCCATTAACATTTATAACAATATGCTAATAACCTTCTAGATTACTTTCAGTTTCCAAGGACATTTAAATACATGAATTGATGGCTTCAGACATAAAGGGGGTGGTGGGGGAGTAGAGAAGAAGGGGCAGTTGGTTACGAAGAAGGAAGAAACAAAAGGGAATGGAAGAAATTGCAATCTATCTCACAGAACACTACTTTTGAAGCCTTCCACCCAAACAGAAGGCTTCTGTCTATAGAAAGATTATGGTCAGGCTTACACAATGACCTGGGAATGTTATCAACGACAGGCACATCTCTAAGAGTTATGCATTTAAACATGGCTTGTGATCATAGGTGGTTCCTGATTCAAAGGAGTTTTAAGTCAGGCCATGAACCTTTGTTTTTCTGGTTATGTGTTGTCTTTTGTTCAACTGCCTCCTTTGGGAGGATATCATATATTTTTTCCTTGTGATTAGAAAATCACATCACAAGGAAAACATATGACGTTTTAGAAATAAGCTCTGAAGTTTACCCTAAAGCAATTAAGAAAAAAGCGGGCAATCCTGAATAAATTATAGATGCTGTTTTCTTTCCGATTATTTTATCGTTCACCACTTTCTTAGAATGAAACAAATGTGAGATGAGTTTGTAAAATTATCTTCCATGACATTGACTCAATATAAGCCTCAAAATCAAGTTATCAATTTGTGTCATAAGAAAAACACCTATTATTATCTATTGCTTGCTTCATTGTATATCAAAATTCATTGCTTCCAACTTAAAAACAGTATCTCCTTCTTTAGTACTGATTAGTGATATTCAATCAATTTGAGAAATTATTGTTCTCATAGATTTCAGTATGTAGCCATTGTCAAAAACTTGAATCTGCTTGACTTCAAATGACAAGAGGCATTTGAAAAATAAAATATGCTTATTTTATATTCTCTCAGAGAGAACTTACCACAGAGCTAGTTAAGCCTCCTATGTTGTTCATTTTATTTCAGTGAGTAAAATGCTTCTTTCTTCATATAGTTTTTGAAACAACATTGATAAATTTGAAACATAAAAATCTTCATGTAATATCAAGGCTAATTTGTACCAATCTGAAAATGCATGCCCATAATGTGATGCTAAACAGAACCCTTTTTAAAGCGCTCAATCTGTTAAAAATTTTGCCTCCCTTATCCAGCTAAGCAAAAGTATCAGATGCAATTCTTGAAAAAATGGTTTTAAACAGTTAGCATATGCTCTTCATGCTGTAAACATCTTACATTTAATGATCCACTCGACCAGAAAACTACTGAACTTAATTCTAGGTAATATTAACCAAAATAACCAAAGTGACTCACAAAAATTGCTCTCAAATAAATTTTCTTTTTTTTTTTTTTTTAACTCAAGGGTATCAAAATCCCCAAGTGTTTCTCTTCCGCAATGACATATAGATACATATCATTTTTGTAATTCATACTTAGGGTTAAATATTTTTATTTGAGTTTGGGATTCCACTGTCTACACTTTTGCTTTATCTTCACTTCAATAACAAGAGTAGTCGCAACAGCACCTGTCTCAGAAGAAAAGTGGAGAACTAGTTCATACGTCATCAGCTCCTTGGCTACACTTCACAGCCAAGGAGTGTGCATTCCACAGACCAGTGGAAATCTTTACTGCCAGACCATCGCTATTCCATTTCCATCAGAACAGAAAGCCAGGCTAAGTGTCCTTGAAGGTTTGGGTCCAAAGTAATCCAATATGACAAATTACTTATGAGGAAAATGAAGTAAAAAGCTATCTCATAGACTAAGCCAAATATCCTAAGGTTTAAACGTAAGTAATTCTAGTTCTGTGAATAAATCATTACTTTATGAGGTTATAATCTCAATATTAGAGTTTGTTGACTTCCAGAGCCGTTCATCTGGCTCTGTGGAAACCAGTGACTGTAGGAGATGCTCTAATTAACAAAGCCTTCAGGTGAAGTAGATTGAATGCTGCAAATTCTACTACCAGAAAACATGAGCAAAAATTAAAATTAAGGTTATGAAGTAGAATTCACATACATCCCAGTAAAACTGAAGAAATGATACATTTGAGCTTTAAACCTAATAAATACAAGAGAACTGAAGATAAGTGTCTCTGTACGTAGCCATGTGATCCCACAAAAAACCCCAGCTTTTTCAAGGTCAGAGGCACAATTCTGAAATATATGATATCTGAAGATATACACAAAAACACTGTATGGTCGCTGTGTGCTTTTTTATCTCTTCATTATGGGTAAGAGGTACATAAAATAATAGTTTATTTATATATAACGGTCATCAAACAAGTTGATACATTTTATTAGCAGTTTATTTAAGATTGCAGTTTATTCTATACATGAGAAGCAAGAATCATTTAAATAATTTTATCATGGTTATAAGTAATAAAGAATGATCACATTGATTAGATGCAACGTTTCAGAAGCACAGTTGAGACCCAACTACTGTGTGCATGTGTAACATAAATGTGTATAATTTCTGTCTGAAAAATATATACAATATCTGTAAAAAAATATTTTTTACTGTAAATGTGGATACCCTAACAAACTTTCTAAAAATAGAAAAAAATAACATGTATGATTAGCAGTGATAAAATTATCATAGATGCCAAAGGTTGTCTGTAAATTCATCTTTTTATACTTTTAAATTATTTTATGGTTTCAGAAAAAATAAGTCTAATTCTTTCCACTCAGGTGACCTAAATGGGCTGATGCTTTTATACCAAAGCAAAGATTGCCTGTCTGTCCAAACCTCCAAACCTCCAGCCAAGAAGCAGTTGTCTCCAGACAGACAATTGTTGGTGTTTATTCTACTGAAAAATGTGAATATATTGTGTTCTGAGTATTTGCTTAATTAAAAGAGGAGCTTTATATAATTTATGGACAATGAATTGGAAAAACATGTCTCTGAGGCTTCTTTAATTTTTCTGCTAGTTTTATTTTTTGATGGTGTGCCAGAATTTCTCAATTTTTAATTTCAATACATTTACATATGATAATCATAGAAAATTATTTTCTATACTAACATATGGAAAGGGAAGGTTTTGTTACCTAGTAATAGGAATTCAACACGTAGGCAACTATGCATTTTGTAATATTTAGAAAAAAATTACTAAATATCTTATGTAACATTTAATGCTTCTCGATTTCAAGAAGCATTGTGTTTAATTATCTGTATCTTTTTTCTTAGAGTTTTGATATACTAAACTCTAAAAAACTTTTCATGAAATTAAAATTGAAAAGGAAGTCTCTTAATTACCATGAAGTTATTTTTAGAATATAATAGCTTAAACTCTCAACATTAAACATGTAAAAATTTGGTATAAACAAACATCAATGCTCTTTTTAATTTTTTTGGTTTGTTTTTAACCACAGCCTCATTAATGATTGAGGACATTAGAGAATGACTTATGGAACAAGCTATAAAAATCACAAAAAATAACACAAACTTTCCACTTTCAGAGATCTAATAACAAAATACCACAGTTGCCAAAGTTATCTGCTTCCTATCAAGATCTATGTTTGGCACAAGAAGTATTCAATTCATTCATCATTGTCAATGCACTAGTACGCTAATTATTTCAAATTGTTTCCTCAGCCAGAGGTCTAGGACAAATCAGGCAAGCCAAAAATAGCAGTTATGAATAATTATGCATAATTTACCTCAAGGCCTGGGCCAGTCTGCTATTAAAACTTTTACTTGCCACACTGCGATCTGTGCTAATTGCAAACTTTAAAATTATTTCAAGGTTGTCTTTTTATCTAGTGTCAACTTCAAACCTTCCTCTTAGTGACTTTTAGGTACTTTGCACTCTTCAAATACAATTCTAATCATAACTTTGATTACAGATATATGTACATACATGTACGTATATTTGTGTATATATGCATGTATAATAAATAATAGAAATTAGTGAAGAAAGTGTTGTTCTCATCTTTTGCAATTCTCAAATATGTAGACACATAGTATAAACATGAGGGTTCAGAAGTTAAAGTATAGTAATGACCTCGCTGTGGGAATTCTATCTTGCTCCAGTTGAAAAGAGAATACAGGGTTTTAGCAATGTGCAAATATTTGTCCAGCATCAAGGAAGAAACCCTTGAAATTCTGCTGCTCCTCAGAAAGTTCAGTGTATTCAACTTTGACTTTCATTTAAGACAAAAACCAAGACAACTACCTTAAATTCACTGATGTCAGGATTTCTAATAATTACAAATTTCAAACTATGACGTTAGTATAACACACAATTGAAGATGATGCATTTTAGCTTCTATTTTTGTAATGTTACTTCTCCCCACATAGGGGAGAGAAATAGCTTTTTTTCCTACTTCATTTTCTCATTTCTCCCCCTAACCCTACCCATGCTAAACCTTGTAGTTATGCTTTATCTTCTTATTGAAAGAATAGAAAATATTAAAGATAATATAAATGTGATATTTTAAATTATATGTCCTTTGAATTTCTGTTTATGTACTGTATTCTTGAAAACTGTAAACAGAGTGAATGTTATGTACTTTCATCACAAAATAAAAACTACGATGTAATGCATCTATCAATTAGCTAGTTAACTGTTTCACAATGTATACATGCTTCAAAACACTATGTTGTGCATGATAAAAATATACATTGTTGTCTGTCAATTAAAACAAATTATTTTTCATCCTTTTTTTCCAGGTCATTGACTTTTAGGCCATGAGGATATATATCACTAAACTGTCATTTTCCTGAGCTATTTTCTTTGTACAAAACAAAAGATGCTCCATTTCACCTCAGACACATTTTGAGGAGAAATGGGGCAATTTGCAAGAATGTGTTTTCCTGCCTGTGATCTGTCAAATAAAACACCCACTCCACCCCTTCTTAAATAATACATCATACTTGCTGGGTAGCTGTGATTGTATTTTTTGTGCTGTTTGTTAACTGATGCTCTCAAAGAATTATCCATTCAAAAGCACTCCCTTAATATTGTCAAGTCAATTTAATCAAAGGATGTGTTTTGTTTAGGTTCTCCCTAGACCTCATTCTAAAATATTCTGAGAGCATGACATTTCTGATATGTCACTGTGTTGGAACCTACTTATACGCAAATAGTTCCAATAAGCAAAAGAAAAAAGGGGAGCAAATCAGAGGAAGCAGGTGAATTTGGGAGAGAAAAGGAGAAGGGCTAAGGATAAAAGATAATTGATTTGTCTTCATTGTTTCAAAGAACTATGTTTTTATGGTTGGTGTTTTTTTTAGACTTTCTGCATGAAATAGAACCTTGTAACATGGTTACCAGAGTAAAAAATCAGAAAACAGCAGTTACTATAATTTAAATGACTTTGTATCATTTCAAAAGTTACAGGCATCCAATAACTACCCTTCCTCCCAATGTGTTTTAGTTATTTCAAGCAAAAATGTACAGAGCTAGTGCTTCCATTCAAAAGACAGTATATGTGCTAGACATATTTTGGTCTTGCCCTCAGAAACCTCATAATTTAGTGTACAATTTAAAAAGCTGAACAACTACCATAATAAATAATTACAAATTTTGATAAATTATATGAAGAAGAAGATAAAGGAAGAATGAGAAGATGAAGATGGTTCTTAAACCTACTTTAGGCAGTGGAACAGGGAAAACTACCTGGGCATTTCAGCTGAGAACCAGACCTGAAGGGTGCTAAGACAGAGATCTCATGCGGTGAAGAGCCTGGAATCCGGAGTTAGATCACTGGGGTTTTAATCTTGCCACGCATTTGCTATTAATGAGCATTTGAGCAAATTGCTTAATCTCTCTGGTTTTAGTTTCATCATCTGTAAAACAAAGATGATGATAGTATCTAAAACAAACCACAGGGTGAACAGCGCTTGAAGAGCCAGGGAAAAGTGTTCTGGGAAAATGAAAACACAGGAACGAAAGCCCTGAATGGGCATTTGGTGTTTCTGAGGAGCTGATTGTTGGCCAGTGTAGCCAGTTCCAGAATGGCAGGAGCCTTTATCATCCAAGGCCTGAACAGCCTTGGAAAGGAGTCTGGATTTTGTTGTACAAAAGCTGATGTCTTCTTTTCTTTTAGAAGATGAGTATGTAAAGATGCAAGATATTTGAATCAAGGATTCAAAAGGAGAATACAAAAGTAACACAGTTTTTTTGAAAGTAATAACATTAAAAATTAAGCAGAGAATTAACATAAGACTTGCATTTTTGAATAGATCATTTTGACTGCAATATGGAGATGGTGAAGAGGAAAGGCACAGAAGAGCACAGCTTTTATTCCACGCATTAGAACAGTTAAGAGATGGGTCTGTTCTATGGTGACAGCATTGGGGATGGAATAATTGAACCAATTTGAAATAGGTTTGCATTGCATTGCATTTATTAAAAAGAATTATTATGAAAAGTATCATTTCTTTCAAGAATATTTTATATACTGATAATGTATGTTGGGTAGATTCCATACTATGATATTTTGTTTGAATTCTTAGGAAGACCTGTTTTTGAGGATTAGTTAAGCATTGGCAATTTGTCTTATTTTAAGCGAAAGTTCTTTCTGTTCTCATTCACCTTTTCCAGAGTTTCAATTGTAGCTAGAAAAGAAATGAGGTTGAATTTTCCCATGGATCCCAGTGGGAGTGTCTAGAATGTTGCATTAGAATCACTTACAAAACGTCTCCTGCATTAATCTGTTTTATGTTCCTAATCCCTCACTGATTAGAATCAGAGGTGACAGAAAGACTGTAAGGAGGACCTGCAATCTTTAAAAGCCAAGTAAGAAACTGTTTCTGAAGTATAAGGATATGAAAACTCTGAATCAGCAATGTTGAATGGAAAGATTTGTTTTTGTTTCAGTAGTACTACAAGTGGTCTCTGTGTAGTTGTATAAATACACCTCCATTTTAAATGTAGTATTATCAGATAATTTCATTTATTAAATACTCTCTTCTAGTCCCTGAAATACACTGTGACTATTCTGCGGGGGGTTCTGGGGCATTATCCTACCAGCACACATTCTATTAGCACTAATTGTATGCTCTGAAGAGAGTAAATGGGCAGAAAAGCATATACTTTCATTGAATAATCTGGAGATCATTTCCTTGGCCTACTTATTTTTTTTCTCCATAAAAGAAAAGGATCGTGAAGGCATCTATAATTTTGTGTTGGAAGATTTCTAGTAAGTTCAGAGGAAGATAGAAAAACTAGTGGGATTTACCCTAGAGCAAGTCTGGGTGGAAGCAGATCCAAAGGGCAAGAGAAGCTGTGGACGGGAAAATTCAGATGTCGGGTGTGACACAGGTCTGAAAAATGTCTTCCAAGAAAGATTTCCAGTTAATCCCAGCAATAGCATACACTCTACAAAGGTTTGTTGGATTCTTTAGGGGGGACTATCTAGGCCAAGCTTGTTCAACCCACAGCCTGTGGGCCGCATGTGGCCCAGGATGGTTTTGAATGTGGCTCGACACAAATCCATACATTTTCTTAAAACATTGTAACATTTTTTTGCGATCATTTTTTAAGCTCATTAGCTATTGTTAGTGTTAGCGTATTTTATATGAGACGCAAAGACAAGTCTTCTTCTTCCAATCTGGCCCAGGGAAGCCAAAAGATTGGACATTCCTCATCTAGGCTACCTAGTGTACAAGATCCATGCACTTCTAGATCAATTACTCTTCTCTACTCCTTTATGTCTGAAATGCTACCTCTCTCTGAAGAATTCAAAATCATCACTGGATTAATTTGAGATATTTCTTTTCCCTTGAAAATAATATGGTAATATTATTTTGTACTCTGGTTTGTTGCTCCTAGCTGTTGATTTCTGTATCCAAAAGAACTAGGCACAATCAGATGTTAAAAGATCTCATTCCTTAATCTGCCTCTTACTCACCTGGATAAACCACCAGACCTCTTCTATTGACCTCAAATAGAAAAAAATCACTTTAGAATGTGTTTTTGCGTCTCTTCCTTCCCCATACCATCATCGTTTGAAAATAACACTGCAGGTTGTCTTTGCAATTAACTCTGATTTGTTTCGGAGTGTTCCATTTATACGTGCCACCCAGCTACAGCAGTGATCCACAACTCACAATCTTGTCTGATTGGGAAATCGGACAAGACTCTCTAATTTCCCAGGTGCGTGGTTAAGATACTCACAACTCGTATTCATTTAGGTTATTTACAAACTTTCATTCCTACATTTTCATAGAAGTATACATTGGATATTGAGGGAACTGACAAAACTTCTACGTATCATTTTTATATCATATGAATATGATGTATTGCTATTATAATGGAATAAAATCAAAAATATTAAAAAATATGGTAACAGGGTTAGTGTAAAGAATCAGCAGCGGCCGGGCGCGGTGGCTCAAGCCTGTAATACCAGCACTTTGGGAGGCCGAGATGGGCGGATCACGAGGTCAGGAGATCGAGACCATCCTGGTGAACACGGTGAAACACCGTCTCTACTAAAAAAATACAAAAAACTAGCCGGGCGAGGTGGCAGGCACCTGTAGTCCCAGCTACTCGGGAGGCTGAGGCGGGAGAATGGCATAAACCTGGGAGGCGGAGCTTGCAGTGAGCTGAGATCTGGCCACTGCACTCCAGCCTGGGCGACAGAGCGAGACTCCGTCTCAAAAAAAAAAAAAGAATCAGCAGCAATATAAATGAGATGTTCTGGGAAAATTTCTTATTTTCCTATTGTTTCCTTCCCCCCAGCTCCCTCAAAATCATATCAAAGTATTTAGTATCAAACTAAAAGTTAATCAAGTTAATATCAATTTTATGATTACTCATTAAAAATAGGTCATGATTGCTAAAAGCTCACTATGTACTAGGTGCTTAAGTTCTTTACATAAAATATAACCTCTAATCTGTACACTATCCTCCAAAATAGGTATCTGAAGCTTACAGTGAATAAGAGGCAATGGCAGGATTCAAGTTTAGGTGCGCATGATCCTAAAGCTATAATCACTCCTGTAATTTGGCTCATTTATTTTGCTCATGCTAAAATGAAATATCCTGGTAAACATAAACTTTAATCATTTATATCCTAGTATAAATCATGTTTGTTGAGTGACTGTGTTGATACAAGAGGGTGACACTGCAATTTGCCACACGGATACCTCTTCATTGAAGGACTGCGGCCCCAGCTGCTGGGATGCAGTCAGCAGACAGCCTGCAGCTTTCAACCCTTGCAAACATTGTCTCTGCTGCATGGAGTAGCCGTGCTAGAGTTCAGGTCCTTCCCAAGGGTGGCACATCCAGTGATTTTGCAGGAATAAGAAGGCCTTGCCATCTCAGTCCAATTCAAGATCTTTCTAAAAGCCCCTCGGTTCCAGCACTGTGGGTTGGGCTGAAACCCTTGGTAGGCCTAGATCACAGCTTCACTTCACCTTCTGTCCATTCCTGCTTCCTTTCCTTCCTTTCCACAGGTTTGAATCCCAAAGGCACTCCTTACTAAACATTCAGCATACAAAATGCCTTCCTGGCAAGAAATAACTAAGATCAGAGCAGAACTGAAGGAGATAGAAACACAAAAAACCCTCCAAAAAATCAATGAAT